>NW_024582598.1:190680-225776 GCF_018398535.1 Haplochromis burtoni
TCAAGATTGAACAGAGACATACATGGACGCACTTTGCAGATGCAAAGTAATGCAAAATGTGACAAAGGTGTTCTAGTCTGACTGTGTGTGTGTGTGTGTGTGTGTGTGTGTGTGTGTGTGTGTGTGTGTGTGTGTGTTGTGTGTGTGTGTGTGTGTGTGTGTGTGTGTGTGTGTGTGTGTGTGTGTGTGTGTGTGTGTGTGTGTGTGTGTCAGGAGGCGGAGAGTAAGCCCCAGTGCCGTAGGCTGCAGCTCAAGGACATCATTCCCATAGAGATGCAGAGGCTGACCAAGTACCCACTGCTGCTGGAGAATATCGCAAAGAACACAGGTGTGTGTCTGTATGTGTCCCTGGCCTGTTTGTTGCTCACTTTCATGTGTCAGTATATGTGCATCGATATTGTAAAACTTATTGCATTCTTACTTTCTTTACATTCTTACTTTTTACATTTATTCTTTCCTGATATATAAGATAGTCAAATGCATTTTTATTACACTGTGTATCATCATATTACTCAGCTATATAATGCTGTATATCTGGGTTTGAAAATGTAATCGGAAGTACCACCATCACCAATGATTATGATAGATGTTTGTGGTGTGATACATGAACGTGCACGTGCATCATCCATAAGAATTTCCCTCCTGCTCAGAATCTCTTTCTCTCTCACTTGCTTTATATAATGCTCTGTTTGTTATATACATAACAAGCCAAGGAAGAGAATGGTGAAGGAAGGTGGTTTAAATGACTTTGAATCTGGCATGATTTTTGGTGCCAGATGAGGTTGTCTGAGCATTTCAGAAACTGCTGCTCTACTGTGATTTTCCTGCCCAGCCATCTCTTGGGTTTACAGACTGGTCCAAAAAAGAGAGAAATATTCATTGAGTGGTTGTTCTCTAAGCAAAAATGCCTGGTTGACGCCAGATAGGGCTGTTCGATATAACGATATATATCGGATGACGATGTAAAAACGTCTATTGTTTCATTTTACGCTATCGTTTGTTTCGTGGTGTCGCAAAATAAACTGTTTACGACAATATTTTTTCGGTTGATCTGATATCCTTGTGTTGGTGTTGTTCCCAGACCATCATGAAAATGTTGTTCCAGGTCAACATTGCAAGTGACCATCAAATGTGGTGTCGCAAAATAAACTGTTACGGCAATATTTTTTCATCGTTTTGATGGTCACTGTAGTGGCTATATTAATTTCTTAAAGTTCTCTCTTTCTCTTATATTTAATATAACCACACTACGGACGGACAAGCGCCTGTTTTTATGCGTTGTGGTTAGCAACAACAACGGTAACACCATGTTTCACATAAACCTTTCACAATAAAGCTCAAGATCCTGTTGAGACTTTTCAAAATAAACTGAATCACGTGAAAGAGCAGATTATTTACGGATGAGAATAAAAAAGAGCCGCCAGGTGCTAAAAAATAAACCTTAGACTCAAACGTTAGAACAGGCTTTTCCCCGCAGCACGCCGTGTAATAAATACTCACAAAGAAAACGGCGGCCGTTACAACTTATGTCTAAAAATGTATAGTTTCATGCATCGGTTAAAACACTCGACTCCAGCTACATGACGCGCAGCTGGAAACACTTCCCGCAAGTCGAGCTGCCCGAGATTCACAGAATTTACAGAAAATGTTACATTTTTGTGATTTATATCGTTATCGGGACGATAGAATTCTTATATCGGGATATGAGATTTTGGTCATATCGCACAGCCCTAACACCCAGAGGTCATTGGAGAACGGCCAGACTGCTGTAAGCTGATAGAAAAGTAAAAGTAGCCAAAATAATCATTTTACGATCAAGTATGCAAAAGAGCATCTCTGAATGCACAACTCAAGAGTATTTACAGCAACTTGTTAAATCTGTGACACAGAGAATTAAAAATGCATAGAACTGTGATGTTCTTTAAGGGACATTAAAGTAAAATAAACATATCTTGAGAATTTACAGCCTAAAGAGGTTTCAGCAGGATTCCTGTCTTCCTTCGTTTGAAGGATCAGCACAGAGTTCTATTGCAGTAAATCTTTTATATTCTTCAATGCCTCCATCAAAACAACTCACTGAAATAGGCAGCACCCTGATTGGGTGCCCCCAAGAGTATCGTAGAGTATCCCCAAAAGCTAAGGAAGAAAGCCAGAGTTAACAAAGAAAGTTACTAATTGCCCTTATGATAGCTGTCATCTCTTGCTTCAAAGTATATCCCCCTTCTGCAGGTGTTGATGTATGAACTATAACATAACACTTCTTGAGTACTTTGACTCTGTGACCAGAAAGTTGGTACCACGAGGAGGACCAATGGAAAGTTTTGGTGTGGGTTTGTTTGTTTTTTGTTAGTGTTTTGTAACACTCTTGATTTATGGCTTTTGTCTGGGCTTTGCTGTTAAAGACATATTTTTCTCATCTCTGTATTTCTCTCTCACTGCAGAGGATCTAACGGAGAAGGCAGCAATTGAGAAGAGTGCAGAGTGTTGCAGAAAGATCCTCAACCACGTCAATGAGGAAGTCAAAGTGATGGAAAACCTGTTGGTAAGACATGCTCAATTCACCACTCAGCCAACAGCTGCGTGGTAACTTGGCACCAATTGAAGTTTTGTAAATGAATTTTGAGACTTCTTTAGCTCACTGCTTATAAGAGTACATCTTTTTCTGTGCTATGTTATCAAACAGACCACAGTCTGACTCACAATCATTCTCTCTGCTCCCAGACTCTGAGGGAATACCAGCGCAAATTAGACACATCAGGACTAAAACCCAGTAATGAGCTCTATAGTGAATATAGGGTGGGTTTCTTTCAACTAAACTTGTCTTTTGCACACAGTGTTGCAATATTCCTTTTTTTTTTTCCTCCAAGATTTTGTTGAAACATATTCATGTTATTCTCCTCCTGTCTGTACTAGAACATTGACTTGACTCAGAAGAAGATGCTTTATGAAGGCCCACTGATATGGAAAGTCACCAAAGAAAAGGCCGTTGGTAAATATGTGCTATATTACAGGCCTTTCTTTCACAGCAACAAGGTCAAACATTTCAATATATTGCAAAGTAATACTTTTCACACTTAAACTAAAAAAAGATTTTTAAAAGGAAGAAAAGATTTTGTATAACGTCATACAGATTTTATGTCTTGCACTTCTCTTTTATGAACATCAAAATCGGCAAAAAAAACCCCCAAAGAAACAGACTGACATAGTGATTTATTTACTTCCCCTTTAGCATTATTTCAGTTGAATTACTGAAATTTGGCAAGTTAATGAGAATCAAATAGGCAGCATAATGGTTGGCCTGTTGCCTCGCAGCAAGAAGGTCCCACTCTTTCTGTTCCCTGTCCTTCAGAGGTGCAATGTGTGTTGCTTGCGGACTTACTGGTGCTCCTCCAGAAGCAGGATGACAAGATGGTCGTCAAATGCCACAGTAAGAGTAACATCGCTGCACAGGACGGCAAGCTGATGCTGAGCCCAATTATTAAGCTGGACTCAGTCTTTCTCCGTGATGTGGCCACAGGTTAGCAGTGCACCACAGTACAGTAGTTTGCAAGTCACTCTAATCGTAAGATAAGTCTTTGAATTGCTGTTTTCTCCTGTTGTGTCAGATCGAAAGGCTTTCTACGTGATATTTACCTGGGAAAGCGGCGCTCAGATTTATGAACTAGTGGCTCAGTCTGTTGGAGAAGTAAAAATGTAAATACCAAAGAGAATTGTATTCATAAATCATGTTTCCTTTTGATTTCAAAGAGCAGGATAATTTTCCCCCCGTATTTCCATATTTTTAGTTGGACTCAAGTGATAAAGAAAGCAGTGGATGACCTGAAGAAGAGTGCCAGCACAACCAAGAAGTTGACGGTGGCTCCTGGAGTTGGAGTTGTAGGACCTCCTTCATCCCATCAGGTTGTGTGTTGTGTGTGTGTGTGTGTGTGTGTGTGTGTGTGTGTGTTGTGTGTGTGTGTGTGTGTGTGTGTGTGTGTGTGTGTGTGTGTGTGTGTGTGTGTGTGTGTTTGTGTGTGTGTGTGTGTGTGTGTGTGTGTGTTCCTGTCTAGACTATCTTTGTGAAGACCGAAATCGTGCATTCTACTATACTTGTGAGAACCAACAGTCACTTGTGAGGACACACTCACCGGTCCTCACAAGTTTGAAGGCCTTTTTGAGGCTCAAAATGTGGTTTTAGTGTCAGGGTTACAATTAGGTTATGGTTAGGTTTAGGGTAGGGTTAGGCATTCATTTTTAATGGTTAGGGTTAGGGTAAGGGCTAGGGAAACCATTATGTCAATGAAGGTCCTCACTAAGATAGCTGAATGGGTGTGTGTGTGTGTGTGTGTGTGTGTTGTGTGTGTTGTGTGTGTGTGTGTGTGTGGTGTTGTGTGTGTTGGAAAAAGTGAGAGATATTCATATATTGCCAAAGTTTATTTATCAAAAAATCTAATTTCCTTGTTTTTACTTTTTTCCCTCCTTTCTTTTAGTCTGAATCCCCCTATGAGCCCGATTGAGAATGGAGCTTTGAAAAGCAGCAGTGGTGAGACCGTTGTGACTGCACACCTACAAATTTGCCATTGTTACACACTCATAAAGACCTAAGCAAAATTTAAGACTTATCTCTGTCTGTAGATCAAGATAAGGACAACTTGAAAGATAAAAAGTTGACGGATCCCAGGCACAGGCTGATTGATTTCCTGTCTGACAAAGGGTTTGACTTGATAGGCCACACCAAAAATGATCAGGAGAAAGTGGCTAACAGTGCATTAGATGAAGGTGAATAGGGGTCTTCCTTGTACTTATATTCATGAACTATAAATTACTATATTTTTGGCTTTACTTTCTTTCAAAGTAGCTTGCCTATCCTAATAAAGCCAATGAATCTGTCTCCTCTGTTAGTCATGTCCCTGAAAAGGCTCCTGGTCGGCAGCATCAGTCTATCAGAGGACTCACAACCTGATGAAGAACATGAAGTAGGGCAATCAAAAGGCCCTGGGCAAGATGTGGAACAGCATCAGTTAACAGGTTTGGCCTATTTTTTTGTCTTTCTTTTTTCTTTTCTTTTTTCTTATTTTTTTAAAGGAATAGTTTCATAGCGATAGATGAAGAGAAGCTTAATACCACTCATATCTGTAAGCTAAATAGAGCCATCTTAGCTCAGTCTTGGTAGTTTTATCTGTACAACTTCCCAGAATATTTTTTTTCTTAAGCAGTGACTTTCCAGAGTTGTTAACATTAGCGGATGCAGCAAGGCTAGCTGCTTCCGATCTCCTCTTGATGAATTGTTATTAAGCATTTAATGTTGAAACCTCTGGCTTGTAGTTTCTTGTCCTTATTTTTCACCCTCAAAACCCCAGTGTTACCTGATTTATTTGTTTTTTTAATTAGCGATTTTACACATGATTCTACACATTAATCAAAAGTATTAAAGTATTTCTAATATCACAATTTGATATCGGTATATCCATTTTAAAAGCAGGATTGCAAATCCCCTCGCGTTAAAGCAGGATTTGGTGTATGTGTGTACTATTCTATTTAATGCAGTATTACAAGGAACTTACAATGTCAAAGGATTTTTGCAGTGCTAATTATTAATGGCCAGAATTTATTATTATTTAAAGACTGCTGACTCTTGACACTTTCAAACTAAATATTTCTATCCACAGATGAAAGTCAGACCACGAACGAAGTAGCTGAGGAGACGAACCCCACGAGTACAGACAAAGAAGGTCAAAACCCAAAAGGAGACGATGAGAGCATCAGCGCGCCCCTGGTGCTGTCCCAGGAGAGGAAGGAGGAAGTGTGCAGGAGGCTACGCAGCCTGGAGGAACAACTAAAGAGACTACAGGTGAACAGAGGGGGAGATGGAGGGGAATATTGAGAGAAAACTGTAAGCAGGGAGCAGGACGTATGACAGGGGCAGATAGAAATGTCAGCTCTAACAAAAGATTGGAACTGACTAGAAAGAGACTCAAAACTGGGCATCAAGATTTCAGTGGGGATAACTTGAGTAAGGAGTGAGCTGTGGACAAATGGGGCCAAATGGCACAAAAGAGAAACCAGAGAATAGAAAACCATTTAACTGCTGCTGTTATTGCTTTGCTGAAAATTGCCTTGTGAAATTGGACTTCTCTAAAAATGGCTATTATGTCCAGCACTTGCAATGGGATGTGTCAGAGAAGCAGCGAGGGAGACGAAGAGAGGATGTTAAGAGGAGAAGGTTGAATTGTGTGTGTGTTTGTGTGTTCTCAGTTCCTAAGGTTATATTGATTTTGTGTGTTGCAGACTGTAGAAGAGGAACACCACAAGCTGCAGGAGGCCCTTTCCAAGTTCTCACTGGAGGGGGACAGCTTCTAGTGACCCACCTTAATGCCTCCTGCTGGCCATTAGGTGAGAACACTAAACTAGATAGTCATGTTAAGTATTGAATTGTCATTATGATTAATGGTATAGAGCCATTTCCACTCATGAATGGACAAGGTTAAAAGAATCAGGTTTAGCTTTTGGACAGCTTTTTTTTTCACCCTGAAAAATATGTGCAGTGTTATAGTTAAGCTGTGTATATCTCAAGAAAAATCCATAAACAGGTTGGGGCAGCTTGTACGTGGCCTGAGAGGTGAAGCCCAAGGCAAAAACAAAAACCACTTACTGCTGGTAGTTGCAACTATTGGCCGTGAGCTAATGGCAACATTTGAAGGTGACTGATGACAGCAGCTGCATTTTTATGAGCTCTTCTCAAGCTGCATTTGCATTTTTGTGACTGTAAAGTCTGAAGAATCAAAATGAGTCTACAAAAATACTAGATTTAAAAAAAAAACCCCCAAAAAACAGGATTTATATTAAAAAAAATGTTTGTTTTTTTGTTTGTTTTGTTTTCTGTGCAGGTTTTGACTGGTTCTGGTTTGGACTGAGTGACTTTCAGAGGCTTTCCTGGAAATTCCTATACCATCACACGTCTATGACCGGACCATCGATACATTTCTTTTTCTTCCCCTCTTGCGTGTGTGTGGGTGTGTATGTCAGCTGTTTGCAGCCAATCAGAAGTTTTATTTTTTTATTTTTTTTTTCTCCTTTTACCAATTGGCCATTTAGGGAAGGGCTTTGTGCACAGTGCAGTGGTTCAGTAATGGAACATGTGTATGTGCGCGTGCATGCTGGATAGAGGGCTATACAAAAAAGAAAAAAACAATCCTAAATTGGGGTTTGAGGATGCTGTTAGTGAGAGGTGCTAAAGGAAATGAAGCAATATTTTGCTGTTAGTGAGTTGCTGCCTAAGAAAATATAGTGATTTGAGTCTGCTGTAACACCTAACAAGACGGAATAATTATAGTGTGTGTGTGTGTGTGTGTGTGTGTGTGTGTGTGTGTGTGTGTGTGTGTGTGTGTGTGTCAGGAGGCGGAGAGTAAGCCCCAGTGCCGTAGGCTGCAGCTCAAGGACATCATTCCCATAGAGATGCAGAGGCTGACCAAGTACCCACTGCTGCTGGAGAATATCGCAAAGAACACAGGTGTGTGTCTGTATGTGTCCCTGGCCTGTTTGTTGCTCACTTTGATGTGTCAGTATATGTGCATCGATATTGTAAAACTTATTGCATTCTTACTTTCTTTACATTCTTACTTTTTACATTTATTCTTTCCTGATATATAAGATAGTCAAATGCATTTTTATTACACTGTGTATCATCATATTACTCAGCTATATAATGCTGTATATCTGGGTTTGAAAATGTAATCGGAAGTACCACCATCACCAATGATTATGATAGATGTTTGTGGTGTGATACATGAACGTGCACGTGCATCATCCATAAGAATTTCCCTCCTGCTCAGAATCTCTTTCTCTCTCACTTGCTTTATATAATGCTCTGTTTGTTATATACATAACAAGCCAAGGAAGAGAATGGTGAAGGAAGGTGGTTTAAATGACTTTGAATCTGGCATGATTTTTGGTGCCAGATGAGGTTGTCTGAGCATTTCAGAAACTGCTGCTCTACTGTGATTTTCTTGCCCAGCCATCTCTTGGGTTTACAGACTGGTCCAAAAAAGAGAGAAATATTCATTGAGTGGTTGTTCTCTAAGCAAAAATGCCTGGTTGACGCCAGATAGGGCTGTTCGATATAACGATATATATCGGATGACGATGTAAAAACGTCTATTGTTTCATTTTACGCTATCGTTTGTTTCGTGGTGTCGCAAAATAAACTGTTTACGACAATATTTTTTCGGTTGATCTGATATCCTTGTGTTGGTGTTGTTCCCAGACCATCATGAAAATGTTGTTCCAGGATCAACATTGCAAGTGACCAATCAGAATGATGGTCTGGGAAAAACAAACCGAGGTTCAGATCATCTTCTTTCATCGTTTTGATGGTCACTGTAGTGGCTATATTAATTTCTTAAGTTCTCTCTTTCTCTTATATTTAATATAACCACACTACGGACGGCAAGCGCCTGTTTTTATGCGTTGTGGTTAGCAACAACAACGGTAACACCATGTTTCACATAAACCTTTCACAATAAAGCTCAAGATCCTGTTGAGACTTTTCAAAATAAACTGAATCACGTGAAAGAGCAGATTATTTACGGATGAGAAGTAAAAAAGAGCCGCCAGGTGCTAAAAAATAAACCTTAGACTCAAACGTTAGAACAGGCTTTTCCCCGCAGCACGCCGTGTAATAAATACTCACAAAGAAAACGGCGGCCGTTACAACTTATGTCTAAAAATGTATAGTTTCATGCATCGGTTAAAACACTCGACTCCAGCTACATGACGCGCAGCTGGAAACACTTCCCGCAAGTCGAGCTGCCCGAGATTCACAGAATTTACAGAAAATGTTACATTTTTGTGATTTATATCGTTATCGGGACGATAGAATTCTTATATCGGGATATGAGATTTTGGTCATATCGCACAGCCCTAACACCCAGAGGTCATTGGAGAACGGCCAGACTGCTGTAAGCTGATAGAAAAGTAAAAGTAGCCAAAATAATCATTTTACGATCAAGATATGCAAAAGAGCATCTCTGAATGCACAACTCAAGAGTATTTACAGCAACTTGTTAAATCTGTGACACAGAGAATTAAAAATGCATAGAACTGTGATGTTCTTTAAGGGACATTAAAGTAAAATAAACATATCTTGAGAATTTACAGCCTAAAGAGGTTTCAGCAGGATTCCTGTCTTCCTTCGTTTGAAGGATCAGCACAGAGTTCTATTGCAGTAAATCTTTTATATTCTTCAATGCCTCCATCAAAACAACTCACTGAAATAGGCAGCACCCTGATTGGGTGCCCCCAAGAGTATCGTAGAGTATCCCCAAAAGCTAAGGAAGAAAGCCAGAGTTAACAAAGAAAGTTACTAATTGCCCTTATGATAGCTGTCATCTCTTGCTTCAAAGTATATCCCCCTTCTGCAGGTGTTGATGTATGAACTATAACATAACACTTCTTGAGTACTTTGACTCTGTGACCAGAAAGTTGGTACCACGAGGAGGACCAATGGAAAGTTTTGGTGTGGGTTTGTTTGTTTTTTGTTAGTGTTTTGTTACACTCTTGATTTATGGCTTTTGTCTGGGCTTTGCTGTTAAAGACATATTTTTCTCATCTCTGTATTTCTCTCTCACTGCAGAGGATCTAACGGAGAAGGCAGCAATTGAGAAGAGTGCAGAGTGTTGCAGAAAGATCCTCAACCACGTCAATGAGGAAGTCAAAGTGATGGAAAACCTGTTGGTAAGACATGCTCAATTCACCACTCAGCCAACAGCTGCGTGGTAACTTGGCACCAATTGAAGTTTTGTAAATGAATTTTGAGACTTCTTTAGCTCACTGCTTATAAGAGTACATCTTTTTCTGTGCTATGTTATCAAACAGACCACAGTCTGACTCACAATCATTCTCTCTGCTCCCAGACTCTGAGGGAATACCAGCGCAAATTAGACACATCAGGACTAAAACCCAGTAATGAGCTCTATAGTGAATATAGGGTGGGTTTCTTTCAACTAAACTTGTCTTTTGCACACAGTGTTGCAATATTCCTTTTTTTTTTTCCTCCAAGATTTTGTTGAAACATATTCATGTTATTCTCCTCCTGTCTGTACTAGAACATTGACTTGACTCAGAAGAAGATGCTTTATGAAGGCCCACTGATATGGAAAGTCACCAAAGAAAAGGCCGTTGGTAAATATGTGCTATATTACAGGCCTTTCTTTCACAGCAACAAGGTCAAACATTTCAATATATTGCAAAGTAATACTTTTCACACTTAAACTAAAAAAAGATTTTTAAAAGGAAGAAAAGATTTTGTAGAACGTCATACAGATTTTATGTCTTGCACTTCTCTTTTATGAACATCAAAATCGGCAAAAAAAACCCCCAAAGAAACAGACTGACATAGTGATTTATTTACTTCCCCTTTAGCATTATTTCAGTTGAATTACTGAAATTTGGCAAGTTAATGAGAATCAAATAGGCAGCATGATGGTTGGCCTGTTGCCTCGCAGCAAGAAGGTCCCACTCTTTCTGTTCCCTGTCCTTCAGAGGTGCAATGTGTGTTGCTTGCGGACTTACTGGTGCTCCTCCAGAAGCAGGATGACAAGATGGTCGTCAAATGCCACAGTAAGAGTAACATCGCTGCACAGGACGGCAAGCTGATGCTGAGCCCAATTATTAAGCTGGACTCAGTCTTTCTCCGTGATGTGGCCACAGGTTAGCAGTGCACCACAGTACAGTAGTTTGCAAGTCACTCTAATCGTAAGATAAGTCTTTGAATTGCTGTTTTCTCCTGTTGTGTCAGATCGAAAGGCTTTCTACGTGATATTTACCTGGGAAAGCGGCGCTCAGATTTATGAACTAGTGGCTCAGTCTGTTGGAGAAGTAAAAATGTAAATACCAAAGAGAATTGTATTCATAAATCATGTTTCCTTTTGATTTCAAAGCGCAGGATAATTTTCCCCCCGTATTTCCATATTTTTAGTTGGACTCAAGTGATAAAGAAAGCAGTGGATGACCTGAAGAAGAGTGGCAGCACAACCAAGAAGTTGACGGTGGCTCCTGGAGTTGGAGTTGTAGGACCTCCCTTCAGTCCCATCAGGTAAGTGTGTGTGTGTGTGTGTGTGTGTGTGTGTTGTGTGTGTGTGTGTGTGTGTGTGTGTGTGTGTGTGTGTGTGTGTGTTGTGTGTGTGTGTGTGTGTGTGTGTGTGTTCCTGTCTAGCTATCTTTGTGAGGACCGAAATCTGCATTCTACTATACTTGTGAGAACCAACAGTCACTTGTGAGGACACACCACCGGTCCTCACAATTTGAAGGCCTTTTTGAGGCTCAAAATGTGGTTTTAGTGTCAGGGTTACAATTAGGTTATGGTTAGGTTTAGGGTAGGGTTAGGCATTCATTTTTAATGGTTAGGGTTAGGGTAAGGGGCTAGGGAAACCATTATGTCATGAAGGTCCTCACTAAGATAGCTGAAGGGTGTGTGTGTGTGTGTGTGTGTGTGTTGTGTGTGTTGTGTGTGTGTGTGTGTGTGTGTGTTGTGTGTGTTGGAAAAAGTGAGAGATATTCATATATTGCCAAAGTTTATTTATCAAAAAATCTAATTTCCTTGTTTTTACTTTTTTCCCTCCTTTCTTTTAGTCTGAATCCCCCTATGAGCCCGATTGAGAATGGAGCTTTGAAAAGCAGCAGTGGTGAGACCGTTGTGACTGCACACCTGCAAATTTGCCATTGTTACACACTCATAAAGACCTAAGCAAAATTTAAGACTTATCTCTGTCTGTAGATCAAGATAAGGACAACTTGAAAGATAAAAAGTTGACGGATCCCAGGCACAGGCTGATTGATTTCCTGTCTGACAAAGGGTTTGACTTGATAGGCCACACCAAAAATGATCAGGAGAAAGTGGCTAACAGTGCATTAGATGAAGGTGAATAGGGGTCTTCCTTGTACTTATATTCATGAACTATAAATTACTATATTTTTGGCTTTACTTTCTTTCAAAGTAGCTTGCCTATCCTAATAAAGCCAATGAATCTGTCTCCTCTGTTAGTCATGTCCCTGAAAAGGCTCCTGGTCGGCAGCATCAGTCTATCAGAGGACTCACAACCTGATGAAGAACATGAAGTAGGGCAATCAAAAGGCCCTGGGCAAGATGTGGAACAGCATCAGTTAACAGGTTTGGCCTATTTTTTTGTCTTTCTTTTTTCTTTTCTTTTTTCTTATTTTTTTAAAGGAATAGTTTCATAGCGATAGATGAAGAGAAGCTTAATACCACTCATATCTGTAAGCTAAATAGAGCCATCTTAGCTCAGTCTTGGTAGTTTTATCTGTACAACTTCCCAGAATATTTTTTTTCTTAAGCAGTGACTTTCCAGAGTTGTTAACATTAGCGGATGCAGCAAGGCTAGCTGCTTCCGATCTCCTCTTGATGAATTGTTATTAAGCATTTAATGTTGAAACCTCTGGCTTGTAGTTTCTTGTCCTTATTTTTCACCCTCAAAACCCCAGTGTTACCTGATTTATTTGTTTTTTTAATTAGCGATTTTACACATGATTCTACACATTAATCAAAAGTATTAAAGTATTTCTAATATCACAATTTGATATCGGTATATCCATTTTAAAAGCAGGATTGCAAATCCCCTCGCGTTAAAGCAGGATTTGGTGTATGTGTGTACTATTCTATTTAATGCAGTATTACAAGGAACTTACAATGTCAAAGGATTTTTGCAGTGCTAATTATTAATGGCCAGAATTTATTATTATTTAAAGACTGCTGACTCTTGACACTTTCAAACTAAATATTTCTATCCACAGATGAAAGTCAGACCACGAACGAAGTAGCTGAGGAGACGAACCCCACGAGTACAGACAAAGAAGGTCAAAACCCAAAAGGAGACGATGAGAGCATCAGCGCGCCCCTGGTGCTGTCCCAGGAGAGGAAGGAGGAAGTGTGCAGGAGGCTACGCAGCCTGGAGGAACAACTAAAGAGACTACAGGTGAACAGAGGGGGAGATGGAGGGGAATATTGAGAGAAAACTGTAAGCAGGGAGCAGGACGTATGACAGGGGCAGATAGAAATGTCAGCTCTAACAAAAGATTGGAACTGACTAGAAAGAGACTCAAAGCTGGGCATCAAGATTTCAGTGGGGATAACTTGAGTAAGGAGTGAGCTGTGGACAAATGGGGCCAAATGGCACAAAAGAGAAACCAGAGAATAGAAAACCATTTAACTGCTGCTGTTATTGCTTTGCTGAAAATTGCCTTGTGAAATTGGACTTCTCTAAAAATGGCTATTATGTCCAGCACTTGCAATGGGATGTGTCAGAGAAGCAGCGAGGGAGACGAAGAGAGGATGTTAAGAGGAGAAGGTTGAATTGTGTGTGTGTTTGTGTGTTCTCAGTTCCTAAGGTTATATTGATTTTGTGTGTTGCAGACTGTAGAAGAGGAACACCACAAGCTGCAGGAGGCCCTTTCCAAGTTCTCACTGGAGGGGGACAGCTTCTAGTGACCCACCTTAATGCCTCCTGCTGGCCATTAGGTGAGAACACTAAACTAGATAGTCATGTTAAGTATTGAATTGTCATTATGATTAATGGTATAGAGCCATTTCCACTCATGAATGGACAAGGTTAAAAGAATCAGGTTTAGCTTTTGGACAGCTTTTTTTTTCACCCTGAAAAATATGTGCAGTGTTATAGTTAAGCTGTGTATATCTCAAGAAAAATCCATAAACAGGTTGGGGCAGCTTGTACGTGGCCTGAGAGGTGAAGCCCAAGGCAAAAACAAAAACCACTTACTGCTGGTAGTTGCAACTATTGGCCGTGAGCTAATGGCAACATTTGAAGGTGACTGATGACAGCAGCTGCATTTTTATGAGCTCTTCTCAAGCTGCATTTGCATTTTTGTGACTGTAAAGTCTGAAGAATCAAAATGAGTCTACAAAAATACTAGATTTAAAAAAAAAACCCCCAAAAAAACAGGATTTATATTAAAAAAAATGTTTGTTTTTTTGTTTGTTTTGTTTTCTGTGCAGGTTTTGACTGGTTCTGGTTTGGACTGAGTGACTTTCAGAGGCTTTCCTGGAAATTCCTATACCATCACACGTCTATGACCGGACCATCGATACATTTCTTTTTCTTCCCCTCTTGCGTGTGTGTGGGTGTGTATGTCAGCTGTTTGCAGCCAATCAGAAGTTTTATTTTTTTATTTTTTTTTTCTCCTTTTACCAATTGGCCATTTAGGGAAGGGCTTTGTGCACAGTGCAGTGGTTCAGTAATGGAACATGTGTATGTGCGCGTGCATGCTGGATAGAGGGCTATACAAAAAAGAAAAAAACAATCCTAAATTGGGGTTTGAGGATGCTGTTAGTGAGAGGTGCTAAAGGAAATGAAGCAATATTTTGCTGTTAGTGAGTTGCTGCCTAAGAAAATATAGTGATTTGAGTCTGCTGTAACACACATACGCAAACCAGAAACATGCATGATGGAAAATAATTTACAGTAATGCCAAATTCTAATGTACAGTAACAGAGAGAGCCTTAAATGGCCAATATAGCATTAGGTCTATTGAAATACTACTACTGATATATAGTGTTATTTCTAGTCTATGCCAAAGTAAAACAGATGCACTTTTAATCAAAACAAGATGAACGCACACAGTTATTGCTAAATTTGTTACTTTTAGCTCTGTATTTTGTATGGTTATTAAGGCACCCCTCATTATTGAAACGATGCATGCAAGAAAGTGTGTGTGTATGTGCGTTACAAATTTTTTAATTAAGGATATATTTCTTCAGATGATTCTTACTGTAATTAGGTCACATAAAAATCATTTATAAATAGTGGCAGTATAAGTAATCTTGCTGTTAATAGTGGAGATTTGTTTGTATGTACCGCTTTTATTTATTCCCTTGAGTTCTTGTGTGTCAGTGAGCTTCTTCACCTGAGTGAAGCTGATACAATGCCAGGCCAGAAACAAAAAGTGATGTGCAACTGTCGGACAGGACAGACAAAAACGAAGCTGGCGTGTGTGAAGCAGATCACAGTGGAATAGAAAAGTGAAAGAACTGGGAACTGGTTTCAAGGGGGTTGCTTTTTAGAAACCTTTAACTTGATGGTCATGAGAGAGTAGAAAGTAGGAGATTGGGATTTCCGCCCCTATATTAAATAAATAAATATATATAGCGCTCAGTATTACTACGCTCATATCATTTCAGAAGTTTCAACTTACCTTTAGAGAGGGTTCCCAAATGCTCGTCCAAAACACTTTAGTTGGGGTTATACTTTTCAGACGTATTATGAGATCAGATTGATTTAGTATATTGAAAATTTGAGCTAAGGTGATATTTTATTGAGCGTTGAGTATGGTAATATAATTTCTGATCTGTGGCGTAACTGGGGCTGTGCACACAGGACCAAAGAAGTAACAGCAAACCGCTAGATCCTCATTTGTACAACGGCTTTATTAATGACGTGCATCATCTGTGTAGTAGTGTGTCACAAAAGGTTGATGCGGGAATGGTGGCTCAGTAATGCAGTCTGGAATCAGCAGCCGCTTTTCTTCACCCCAAACACGAAGGGATTTTAAAAGCACATTGAATAATAAAAACACTTCTTTCTTTTTTTAAAGTTAATGTAAAGAAAATACCAAGATGAAAAACGTTAGATTATTTGGGATTAGTCATAAGACATGAACAATCTATAGGACTGGGAAGTTTAAAATTGAATGAAAAAGTTGCGCTATAGAGGATTAAGAGACGCACCGAACATGCCCCTGGTACTAAGCTGAACATATGGGGCTGATACTGACACAGCAGCAATACTGTAGCCAGATGAGGACACAAAGGAAATGCTGAAGGTCTGGAGGAAGGAAAACTGTAGAGTCATTCCTACAGAAGCACGTCAGGAGCACTTCCTGACATCCATTCTTATTGTTGTTGTTGCCACAACAACAAATGCCACCTTTGAACCTACTGAACCTCACCGGGTTTGCTCATTTTGATCACTTAAGTGTTCATAGGCTTCAAAAACTATATATGATTCTAGCATCTCTCTCCACGTATTGTTCTTTGGAAGTGTATATAAATGTAGTTTGAAGGCAAAAAAAGACAAAGACAAAAAAATAATAGCTCCCCTCTGTGTCTTAAGCTCTTTTTTTTTTTTTTTTTTTAAGCTACACACTCTTCTTCATAACACACTCACACCTTTTAATTGCGTAATCACTTGTTTCTACTGCACAGTTTTATCCTACATTTTGTGTATTGAGTCACTTAAGTAGGTTGGGGAGGGAGTATTTTCCACAGAGGCTTTTGTAATTTTTTACTATGCATTTTCCACAATGGAGAGGCAGGACTTGCCTGTAACTTGTCTTTGCATTTTGATGATTGTGAATCAATTGAAAAAAAAATATTCAGTGCCAACCAGCTCTGTACTGTGGGTACTATACCTCAGGCTACCCACAGTGCTTTTTAAGAAAAATTCAATGTCAGTGGTAGACATTTGGAGTCCAGCTACCACCAGCATCAGCTGATTCCTTCAGTCTCCACTGGCTCAACGACTACTACAGGCACTTCTCGCGCTCTCTCCTTTAAATGCTTTTCCTCATGTATTCCATATACAAAATGTATAGAAAACTTTATTTATAGAGTGGTGCCTTGTTCTAACGATCAAGTTGTTTGCTTCATAAAAGACTCTTTAGTTGAACACAATCACTGCTGTCTGTGTACCTCAATGAGAAACATGACTAGTAAGCAGAGAAAAATCATGACAGGATTCAGATTTTGGTGGTTTAAGGTTTGTTTCTATATGTAGATTTAACTTGGGCTTCATCGCACTATTTTTGTGTCCATCTCTATCTCATAGTGAGGATGTAAGCCCTCTACCAACTCAGCCGACCAGTGCCCAGTATATTAAAAAAACAAAATAGACACTGCTCCTTGCCATACTGGTGTTTGCCACCTTATCTATAAACATTGTATATGCAAGAACTATACTGTGTATTTGGGTTTGATTTTTATTGTGTAAGATGCTCTTTAATGATGTATACCTAAACAAATTTGTGGTACGTTCTATTTTTTAATTCTTTTTTTTTTTCTTTTTTTTTTCAATAAACTGGGGAAATTTTTTTCTGTTTTCTTATTTACAGTTGGGAGAACATCATGACAATTGTTTAGGGTTCAGCCATAGTTGGGCTTCACTCCATTTGTTTTGAAATATACAGTGCATATTTTAAAACACATGAATTATAGAATATCAGGATTCCATGTAAATCCCAGTCCTTTAAATTCTAAATATTTAATTGAAAAAATGATGTGTCAAATCTCAAAGCTGATAATATTAATCTGCAATATTCAGTTAAATAATTGTGCCCAGAAAGGTATTTAAAAGGTAAAGATAATGGCTTTATATGCAAGTAGCTATCTCTTTCTAAATGTTGAATTGCAAAGAATTTACAGGGTTTTTTTTAATAGACAGGGAACAAGGCTGAAAAATATTAAATGGATATTAAGGCAAAGCTGTTTGAAACAATAGATTTCTGTAGTGAAAGGCACTGCATTAGTTCAGGAACACAGTTCATGACACTGCATGCACCAATTAAACAAAGCTCCGCTATAAAACAAGAAAAGTAAACAAGATCCAGAAACTCTCCACCTATGGGTCTGACCTCATTTGAGACAAAGTGTTTGTTTTTGTCTGATTAATCTAAATTTGACATTCTTTTAGTTTTGATGGGTGCACTCTGTAACAATCCAGCTATATCACTGGAAGGTTTGGATCAGCCATCAAACAGGACAAGAACAGACTACAAAGGACTGTGAGGTCTGCAAAAAAATAAAACACACCCTAGACGTGACCTCTTTCAACTATTCCCCTCCAGTAGGTGCTATAACAAGCAGTGTCACTACTAGAATTTGGCAACACTGGGACCTTAAACAGGTTGCACAGGTATTCCAACTCCTCCAGGAAGGTACAGCAATACTTGCCATTGCCAGAAAGCTTCCAGTGTCTTCCAGTAATGGTCTTAAGAGCATAAAGGTTCCAAGAGACAGGCAGTTACTTTAAGAGAGCAGAAAAGGTACCTGCTCCTTTGTGCAAGGAGGAACAGCTGGAAAACTACAAAATGACCTTCAGCAGACTTCAGAGGGTGGCCGGAACATTGATGTCCTCTAGTGGGTCCTGTGCTCACTAGAGATTATATGTATTCATATCATTAGCAGGTAATGTAGATGTTTAAATGTTGGGGATTTAAATGTTAATCGGAGTGGTGATGAGTGGGAGGAACAACAGCATGGCTCCAAACTGAAATGGTCTCACCCAGTGGAAACACAAGACACACTGAAAAGAAAAATGACTGACCAAGGCTCCGAACTGTTTAATAGTAAGACTTTTACTTCAAAGCTCGAACAGTTTGTCTCCTGAGTTAATGCTTTCAGAAAGAAGAAGAAATGCAATACATTGTCCCTCTATCAACTGTTCCATTTCCACTTTTTATATTTGCAATTTTCAGTCAAGAGCAGCATTTAGTTGCTATTTGCATGTTTAACAGACTTTTTTTTTTTTTTTAAAACAAGGTTCTATTTTTTTAAGCATTTGGATGCAGCACTTAAGCAAATGTGGGCTGGTGGAAATTTATTCAAGCATAAATCCTGCCACTGAAAAACAAGACACCAGTGTGATCTTGCAGAAGAGAAGACTGAAGCAGAGCTGTGTGTAGAATTTTTTTTTTTTTTATCAGAATTTTATCCTTTTTTATTCCTAGATTGAATTTTGGCTTACAAAAATGGGGATGGTTGTAATATTTGTCCTCTCCAGCTTGGTGGGTGAGTCAGATTATATTTTTAATACATTCAAGTATTTGAACTTGTTTTATTTAGAAGTAATCATTGACATCATCCATTTATTATATATTTCAGTATTATCAGTTATGTTTTTGAAAGATTAATTATTTTCAACGTGTCATATTTTTACATATCGGTTCAGTATATATGTACTTATGTATTCATTTTTGTTTAACTCTTTTGAGTTCTGCTTCAGTGAACCACATTTCCTGTCAAAACAGATGGCTGTGCTATCATGATGACATTTTTGCTTCAGTCGTTCTGGTTACTTATGCTATACAATTATAGATCATTTGGCATTTTTAAAGCATATTTTAATACTTTGTCAGTTTTGAATATGGGTTGTGAAATTATATGCAGTCATCATTAAATAATCTGAGACCTCAATAACAAATCCTACAACATAACCTGTCTTAACATGCGCTTTCTTCAACAGTGGGTTTTGCTTGGGGTGAGCTGATTTTAGAACCAGACAGACCCTCACTGAGTGTGCCAGTCTCTGAAAATGCTTCACTGGAATGCTGCTATAAATCACCGTCGGGGAGAGTGAATGTCCACTGGATCCGCTATTATAACAAAACTCAGCAGATTTTGTTAGATAAAACAGCTGTGCTAACAGCTGAATCACAGAAAGATGCTGAACCACAGAAAGATTCCAAATCTGAAAAAATATATTGTGCCCAATTGAACTTCCCTGAAGTAAAGCTGGAGAACCTTGGATTTTACCATTGTCAGCTGAATGATGGTGGCAACACATATTACACACATGGAACCTACCTGCGTGTCTACAGTGAGTGTGTGTGTGTGCATGTGTTGTTGTTGGGGCGGGGTGTCACTACTTCATAAGCCATAAATCCTGTTATTGTTAATCTGCCCAAAAGCTGTGAAAGTGGCAGCATCCACATATATTCAATTTATTTAATCTTTACATCTTCAGGATTGTTGCATTGCAGTATGCTGCACCATTCATTCACTTTAAATAGCACCAAATTTAGAATTAAATTTCAGTCAATGTGCAAAGGCATTAGTCACACTGAAAGGCCACTTCACACACTAATCTCATTAAAACCAGATGGTAGATGAGGAAACATAAAACTGCCAATCTGAGGGATTATGTGTGCGATAACCTGCATTGTTAACGTGACTTAACAGTACCACCAATTGTATGTTTAACTGTGATCCTTATGCTAAATTTAACCGTTATATAACAAAACTATCAGTCTCATAATAAATCTCCCAGTAAGGCTTTTGAGTAATTATTTTGTTAGTCTGCGTTTTCATGTGCAGGCTAACAAATATGCAGCATTCACGTGTTCACACTTAAAGCAGAAAAAGATAACTCGTGTTTAAAAACCAATACGTGCAACTGCTAATTTGTTTGTTTGACCTCTGAATCCTTTCTGCATTCCTAGAGCCAATGGAGAAGACCATAAACCTGAGAGAAACCACCAAAAACAAGATCCTGATAGCTGAGGGATTCTTACTGTTACTGTGTGTGATGCTGCCTTCTGCCATTCTTCTGTTCAAGGTCGTTGCATTATTATACAATGATCAGCAGCATTACTGTTGAAGCTATGCTTAATTTCAAGCATTTTCCCAAAAGAGCATTACTTTTACTTTATTATTCATGCATTAAAAAGTAATGGCAGAGCTGTGCGAGTCTGGCATGGATTTTTTTTTCTTCCTTCTCCGTCAACAATGGGAATTTGCAACATTTGACTGATTTATTACTTTTGGTTTGCCCTACAGTCAAAGAAGCTTAATGAACTGGAGAAAAAGAAAGCAAAGAAAGAAGAGGAAAATATATATCAGGTCAACATTACATATTCTCAATCTCTTTCCATTACACAAGGCAAAGCAGGAAAGCAGGAGCTAAGAAATGAACACCATTTCTAGTTGTTGTTGATGTGTATATCTTCCACTGATAATAGCCTTTGCATGATTTCCTTTTTCATTTTCTTAAAAACCAGGGGCTAAATCTGGATGACTGTTGTGCAACATACGATCAGATTGAACGCTCCCAAGCACAGGGCCCATACCAGGATGTGGGCAACATTAAGGAAGAAGAGGAAGAAATCCAGCTGGAGAAACCATAAAACAAAGTGAATAACAGACAGTTACGAGTGTTACATGTAAATAGCAGGCTTCTTACAACACGCTCTGATTTCAGAGTTTTGTACTCTGAAGTTTTTTATTCTTTAAGATTTTATCTGTATTTGTCAAAACAATCATAACACAATATCCACTGGTCTGCAACCAAGATTTTAGAAATACTTCCTTATCAACATATCAACTATAAACTTTTTTTTCAGTTTTTTTATGATGTTTTTAAATATACTCATTTACATTTTTAAATATATGTAGGTGTTTTGCTTTAGCTTTTTTATTCTAATTTTGCACACAGATTCCAGAAAAAAAATGACGGGTCAGACTGGTTACGTATGTACCCCAGGTTGCGTTGTCGGCTTTTTAAATATTCATTGACGTGCATCTGCTACAATTATGTGTTTTTTGCTATTTCTGTGAGTGCTGTAATAATAAAATAATATTTAAAAAATCCATCAAATCTCTCTGTAAATTGTCTGAGTAATACAATTGCCCTCTGTGTGCAGTGAATAGGATAGGATTGTTTCTTTTAGGGGGTTGCACAATAAAGAGAGTAGGGCGGCACTTACGAAATTTTGATTTGTCCTGATTGGTTACTAAACAGAAGTAGGTTTTCATTGGCTTACATTTCTTGCGTGGGCGTGGTCTCATGGCTTCTCAGGTAGATCCGTTATAAGAAATGTGAGAGGCGGTGCATAAACAGAGTGGGCGAATATGGCGTCCAGCAAGAAGGGTAGTGGGACTAGCAGACTGGAAAAAGGTGTGAATGGAAGGCGCTCGTCCAAACACAAAGAGGGTCCACTGGGTGAGGTTTTTTTTTATTTTTTATAAACTTGTTGTACCTACTACGCTCCCTCTGTGGCTTGTCCCTTTAATAACACCCCCGCCCCCCAATTTGTACGCTGTGTCCTCCTGCTAACGTTCGTTAGCGGCTAAGTTAGCTGTCCTTTGGTAGCTGCCGCTAGGTCTGTTTTAGCAGTAAAAGTCTCGTGATTCTTGTATGACAGAAAGAGGCGCTGAGTTAACATGTGTGAGCTGTTGGTGAAATAATTGTCAAGACAAACTCTGACACTCTGTTGCTGGCATGTCTCTAGTTAGAGCATCCTTTAGACGTAGAAGCCGCCTGCACACCGTTAGTAGTCATTGTAACGTTAGCAGCTAGGTTTTCTATGGAATAGATTTTAATTAACGGGACACATACTGTATGTAGCACATGCTCGTATTTATGTTCACTTGTCACTTTTCGTGACTCTAGCGTCGACCGCTGACACCGACCGGACCCACCTGAACAGGTACGCCAAAAACAACCACTAGAGGAGAAGACTAGATTAACCAGATTAAAGCTGCGAGCGTAACACATGCACACAAAGGGGGAGTTTATAGTTGTACTGCCCTGTGCACTAATCGATTAAGGTGGACTGATGGTGACGCTGTCACTAGTTCGACCGGTGTGACGCAAGAGCAGGGTGACACATGGTGACTAACAGCAAGTCTCTGAAAGGCGGTGGCAGACTTTCAAAGCACGCTGCTCGTAGGGACTGTGGACGTGCTATTATTACTAAACACACTCTCGATTTTGCTCTGTTCGTCTGGTAACTAGTCTTCTGTCTCATTGTTTCTAAGAACAGTCCAGGCCACCACGTTCAAAAGGCCATATTTCTGACCGCAGTCTGAATCTTATCTTTGTCTTTGCTATCTAAACAAATGGCATTGTGTGTTGTAAGCACTTATAACTGGATAGGAAACGCTTCCCTAATCTTACTTGTTATGTAAATTTCCTAACATGCTCAGGTTTTATCATCAGACTTATAATTTTCTTTTCCTATAATGCTATGATGTTATAAAACTTACGTGAACCTATTTATGTAAAGGGTGTGGAGGCTCATTGTTGCAAGTTTCCTGTTGTTGAGTTTGGACTTGTGTGCGTGTGAAGGTGCTCTGTTTGGTAGAAAGGTCAAAACTTCGTTCTCATTATACTACTGGGCTCGTGCTGTGCGCTCTTCTGTTTTGCCTTTGCCCTGGACAAAGATGTCTTTCTATAGATTTAATTCTTTGAGTATGACACATGATGTGGCAACTGTCACATCATATGTAAAGAAACCATCTTTCAGAGGTTGTGCTGTGATGGAGGGTGCCTTTTGAAAAACAGCCAATTTTTATGTGCTTGGGACTATAATTACCCACTTTTCTACAGCATGGGTCTGTTTAGGCTTGATAAAGTGGGGAAACAAACACCAACGAGTTAGAGAAGGCTTAGACAAGATCAGTACAGTAAGTCAAACTGGCATTGAGAAGATACTTCAATATAACAACTTCGGTAGTGTTTTCTGAGTGGAAGGAATTTCAAGTGAGAATTTATAGTTAAGACAAAAGGAAAGCTCTTAAGTTTATTTATTCACTGCAGTCACCTGACATTTGGAAAAGCACAGGTGTTACAAGCAATGACAAGAATTCCCATGGGGCAGTGAGCCGGTCCTCAGAGTCAGTCCAAATCCAGATGGAATTCTACGCATTCATTTTATTATTTACATCTGTTTCTTATTATAAAATGTTTTTATATCTCCTGAAAATTAACATAAATATAAACATCCGTCTGTCCATTTTCTTAACTGAATCAGAATCGTGTTTATTGGCCAAATATATGTGCAGACACATACAGGGAAACTGCTTAAGAAAATGAGAAGAGCCCTGTATTACAAAGTCAGTTAAATGTACCAAGGTATTTTTTTTTGTCATCATCTGGATTCACTTGGTAACAATAAAAGCGATAAAATTGTTTTAGATTTTCAGCAAAGAGGGGAAAAAAAACAATCAAGGAATAATGTTGTGACTAAGAATCTCAGTTTCTTAGTAATGCTCATCAGGGACATAAAATTAAAAAAACAAAACAAAAAAAACCCAAAACAAAAATATTAGATGCTTTTTAAAAACAAAACTTAAACCCCTCCTAGTGTCTGTTCCCAAAGGTCTGAGTGATGTTCCTGGAATGGTGACACCATTTTTCCGGAGAAGGTCAGTAGGTGGTGATTTCATATCTGTCGTTTTCTAATCTGAAACTTAACCTGTACTTATGCCGAAATGTATTCTGCTCAGGAAGTTAAGTTAGGCAGTTCATGCTCATATTCTCACTTAAGGCCAGTTTAGAAGCACCAATTTCAACAATATCTTTGGACTGGGAGAGAGATGCAGGCACTGGGAGAGAATGCAGCGGAGCCTTTTGTTCTGCTGCAGTGTGTGTGTGTGTGTGTGTGTGTGTGTGTGTGTGTGTGTGTGTGTAAGTTTGTTTATCTCAGTATTTCTATAAGTAGATGAAGGTTCATGTCTCCATTCACTGAGTTATGAAACTGTCATCTGTGATATCAGTCAAAAAGTTCTCACTGAGGTCATGTTTTCCGAAAGGAAAATATCCTTCAAATCATGTTTTCACCATCTGTTTTTGGGTGTTCACGTGCTGTCCATGTCCTGCATTCATCCCTGAACATTAGTGTTTCTCAAGAGTTGGTGCAAACTGCATGTTTCTGATGCTTAAATTAATACGAATGTATTAAAGGCACCTCAAATACTCAAAACTCTAACACTAAAGTGTTATTGGCACTTTAGGTGTAATGCATATGAGTTAGACTAATGCTGGTGCTAAGTGGTGGAAGGTTTAGTTAATTAATCATAATGTTTTGATAATTTAACAATTTTAAAGTGAATTTTGTTGGGGTAACCATTTGTGAAGGTAGTTTTGTGTAGGGTTTTTTTTATGTAGTTTTTCCTAAAAAGTCTAACTGTTAGTTCTTGGTAACAAGTAAACTTTGTTCTATTTTATTTAAATATTTAATATTAAAAACCAAACAAACATTTTAACGGTTAATATATTGCTATCATATCATAATCTTATGGTTGTAGTTTGCCAATTAAGTTAAAGGTCACAGGGAGTTCCAAGCTGATCTGCCAATAGCAAAATAGCCTCGAGTTACAGGGAGAAAGTTAACTGGGCAAGGGTCGTCCCTGCTGTCCGTCCTTTTAAAAGAGGCATGGTTAGGATCAACAGAACACAGGGAAGAGCAGCATATTGCTTCTTGTTACAACGTCTGAGAGGTAAAGAGATACATCACAAAGACAAGCGAGCAAGACAACAGAGCTGGAAATCACTTTCTCTTTCCTTTAAACAACACCAGCATCTATTTTTCTTTCTCTCTCATTCTCTCCTTTTTTCCCCTCCATGCTCTCATTGTGGAAGAGAGGACACAGACATGGACAGAGCCTTGAACTCAGATGCTGGTAAACACTTTTCACTTTTTTCTCTTTAAGCTATTCAGTTTTGTTTTGTTTGGTTTTTTTTTTTTACTACTTCATCCTGTCAGTTGTATGTTATGCCAATGGCAGTCAGCAGGTATTTTTATGGATGCTAAATTCACACTGTCTTTGGGCCCCACAGGGAACATTATGTGTCTGTAATGTTGTTGGTGTTGGTTGTTGTACATGACTTATTAATGCTGACTCTCATCCATCTTTAATGTGGAGAGACCAGGTACAGCTTAATGGTTGCAGTGGCCACTTGTTTTACAAAAATATGGAAAACAAGGCATGTTGAGACATTTTCAGTATTGACATACTAGCTAGAGGAAGCCTGGAGCATTTGTGAATGCATACAAAGCGGATGTGATAAGGACAGTAGGTGAGTCATGTCTGATGGTATATTTACCATCTGTAAATGTACCATTCCTGTAATGTTATCAGCTTGTGTGGGTGCATGTGTTTCATTATGGAAAATCCTGGCAAGATGACAAGATTATATGCCTGTGGAGAAGTTTTTTTTTATCAATGCAAAACTTTATCACAACTGTGCACGACGGTTTCACAAAACATCACAAGTTTGTAGTTGAGTCTAGCTGAAGATGAATGTGGTTTTATGCATGGTGTAATGTACCATTGTTTACGCCAACACATGGGTTGAATGCCAGCATTTGACAGGTGTTTAAATGCTTTGCAAGATACTTTCTAGTAACAGCTATCCTTTTCCCTCTGTTCTAGGCATTATCATTTGTCAAACAAAGGTGAAGTCTTTATTGGATCATTGTATGTTTGAACTCTTAATAAGATGGTACTGGTTTGCCTAACTTTGTTCATTTGCATTTCATTTGCGTGTAATTTGGTCCCTGCAGTTAGATAGGGTTGTAATGTCTCCTGGCTTAATTTTCATTAAACAAGTTTCAGAGCAGCTTATGCTTATCCAAGGGTTCATAAAGTTCAGGCCCTTTCAACATCAAGCTTATTGGCATGCTCAGATGAGAGAGTTGCACCGCCGGCTCTAATTAGGCAATGTAATTTTAATATTGGGTTTGTGCCCAAACTGGTTTGACTGCATTAGCATTGCTTTTGGGTGATTACTTGACTAGCACCACTCACTGTATCACTTTAGGTCACACTGCTGTGAATGTGTTTATGCAGAAAGATAAAAGTATATTTATAGATGTTCTTTGTTTGTGTCCTTTGGTACTTCATTCTGATGTCATTGTACATTACATGACTGCTTCCTGTGTTGTCAGGCTCTGAACGTTTGCAGTCCACACATAATCCACTAGCTCTTGGTCAAATCCTGAAATTGAGCAAGAGTTGTATAGATCTGCAGGTAGCTGTTGAGTTGTTTTGAGTCTTAGTCTAGGTTTACTTCATTGATCTTTACCAGGAATATGAGTAAGTAATGCTTGTGTAACATGTCAGGGTGAGTGGGACATTGAAACTCTGGAAAACATCCACCAAATAAATGTAAATCGCCATTGTTTTCCTTTGTCTGATACACCTGGGCTTGCTTGCAAACATGGACGAGTCAATCTGAGAAGCTGTCAATATTGAGACAAATCTAAAAAAGTGAGAGAAGTCCTACCAGTCTACAAAGCTAAAAAGTCTTGATGTTTAAGGAGATTAAGTAGTTGTCCATATTTCTAAATGATAAACTCGTGGTTCATTGAGTTTGAGCAGCACAACGTTTCAGAATCCCCAGAAATCATGTGATGATATTAGACCACAAAAAGTATTCCTTTCACATGGCTGAACTGGTTGGAAATTTGCCCTGAAGCTGCTTCATTAAGCTTTGGATGAATAAACAGAACTATTTTAAGCTGAAAAATTTAAAAAAGAAACCCTTTTCCCACTGCAGTGCTGTCCTGTTTAGTTCAGTGATTTTTGGTTCCACATTTGTTTTGGTCTTTCTGTATTCCCCAGGGTCAATAAATGCAGAAACTAACATTGCTCACATAAATTCAGAGGGTTTTGTGTTTGTAGAGAAACGTTTTCTGCTTTTGACAAAAGCAAGTTAAAACAGACACAACTGAGTGGACAGTGGACATAATATCACAGCACATAATGACTGGTTGCTGATTTGGAAAACAAACAAGCCTCAGCTCTGTAAAATGTGGACTTGGAATTAGGTGTATTCAGATAATGCATATTTTAAAACAATCAGGGAAGATCTGCTTGATGTAATTAAATCATTTATTACTAAGTGTACAACAGTTACAAAAGTTTTTATTTTTTAAAGTTGATTCTTCAGAGGGTCTCTTCTAGGATATGAACAAATTGTTGTTTTTTTGTGTTTGTTTGTTTTGTTTTTGGGGTTTTTCTTTGTCAGAGTAGAGGAGTGAGAAGCAGATGCCAGTCAGGAAAATAAGCGTGTGCGTGCGTGCGTGCTATAAGTTGTCTGGCTGATAAATGTCTCTTTGCAGATATCAGGGGGACGTGATTCCTCCCAGCAGTCTGAAATTGCCTCTCCTATTACTCTTCCTGAATGGCAGGGAATAGCAGAATAATTGTGCGATTAGGGCTCCATTATTTCTTTGACCCTTGAAACAATATTTCTCTTTGTTATCTGTTCACTTTTCAGCATGCAGAGCCTACTCCTGCTTCCCAATCAATTATGTCTCTTTGGGCATTGTTTTACCAGAGTTATTTATCTGCATTTGTTCTGTATTGCTTTTTCAAAGTTGAAAATGTAAAATCCAAAGTTAAAGGATTGAGGCTAATTCTTAGAGTTGTCATTTAATTTAGCATCACTTAAGTGGTGATAATTTACTCTACGAACTGATTACTATCGACATATTGCCATACTAATGAAAATCTATTAAATCAAGAAACAACAAAAAAACCTTTGTTTCCATTTCTCCCATAGTTTCTCGCCTTTTTTTTGTTTGTTTGTTTTTTTTTGTTTTGTTTTGTATTGTTTTGAATTGAATTGAACTTTTCTGTGTGTCCAATGCCCCTTCTTTTCTTTCCTCTTTCTCAGCATGCCAGAAACCTTATACAAGTACCAGCTAGTTCCCAGAGATGTTATGGAAACTCTGATCTCAAGTGACTCAGTAGGAGAACGCCATCCTACAGTGATAATCCAACAGGGCAAAAGTGCTACATCTTTGTTATTATTGTTTTTTGTTTTTAATTTCACTAGAGAGGTGGGCACACTTAATAAACACAGTCTGCTGATGGTTGTCTACTGTATACCTCCCTTTGGGATTCGTATGCAAGTTTGTTTATGTGTTTTTGTCAGTGTATGACTAATCTGTGTTTGTTTCCCAGCAGCATGATACCAGATCTTGGTGGATTTTTGGTGTGCAGCTTTGGTTTACATCATTTAATTTCAAGCCTCGCTTAACACGTTTCAGTTCATGAGATTCCATACATCAGGATGTAGGGGCTCAGTTAATAAGACTAAGAACATTTTGTAGGATATATCCAAAAATATCCCACTTGGTACAGTTTCTACATGCTGATTACAGCTGTGGGTGTGGTGCAGAATATTGATCAGGGTGCTGCTTTTTATGGTAGTTGGAGCAGATGCCAGCTTTCAGTCAGGTTTTTAGAAACGCAGCATATAAGAATACATTTGGGATTAGAAGGATAATGGTATTAGTAATAACAATGTTACTAATAACTAGTAACAACAATGTTACTAATAACAGGAACTGCAAATTATTGCGATTACACCCCTAAATCATCAGTTACGTGCCTACAAGTGAAAAGAGACATTCCCCAGTGGAATACATACTCATGTTAAAAGAATGTTGTTATTCTTACCCACAGTAAATCTGATGCTTTCATTGTTTCATTCGTGGCCTTTTCCTTTTGTTTCACTGCTTTTAGTGATGGATACCAAAGCAGTATTTGCGGCCCTGTACGGTGTGTGCGAAGAAAATGCAGCTTTCTTCTCAGGGGGAGCCAAGGGGTCACAGGGTGATGCTGCACGGCGGCTGGTGGAGGCCATGAAGCAGATTCAGGAGCACGCTCGCAATCTGGAACCTGTTATTTCTGGCTTTGCTAATGTTTACCATCACTTTGATTTTGATCCACATATACCAGCTAATGGCTATCGCTCCCTGGTCAAGGTAGGCTTTCTGATGTTTTAAGGTCTTTTTGCGTGTATAAATGAACTCTTGGATGTGTGTTTTGTTTTGTTTTTATTTAATCTCTGTGCAGCTTGGAGAAATGGTACCTCTTCTGCAATACATTCTTATCAATATTCTTTCCACACTGTGAGAAACTATTCACAGCACCTCTTTGCTTGAATATCACTTTGTTTCAAGGTCAGTCCATTTGTTTTACAGATTGATTTTATGTTACAAAGTGGGCAAGATAAATTCCTCCAGCTGCGAATATCTGCCTCTACTGTATCCACTGTACTTTATCTTGTACAGTTATTGATGAAACATCATGACCTTCGGTTACTGCAGCCCACCACAACAGAATGAGTCTAGTAGAGCAGCAAATGAATCCTGTTCTGTTTTCTTCTCTGTTTCCACATTTATAATCCTTCTCATTCCAGCAGTACCACTCTTGCTAATCTGTAACACCCAGTGAAGCAGGAAGTTTTTTACATGTTCTCATTTAGCCATGCTTTCACACATCCTCTCCTTTCCCTTTAGGCTTACCACACTAATCTTAATCACAATTTAAGCACACCCAGAAGACTTGTCTCTTTAATGAGTGCATAAATGGAGACTTTAGGTTTTGTTTTTTGTTCTTTCAAATAATGCGTATTGCTGTGTATCTTCATTTCAAGAATAAATATAATTTTATAAAATTGTATCCCTTTAACACCCAGTAATATAATGTTTCCTAATACTTATATTAGTACTTAATAAAGTTTTTAAGGTTCGTGTAATGTGATTTAGAATTTGCTGAATGTCAAAGTAAACTTTATTGTGTGGCGGATGTTTTCTAATTTTAGGTACCGGTATTTTATTGTCACTTTTTTTATTTTCTAGGTTGTGCGTTGCTGCCTTCTCCACATCATCCACAAGGGCCACTACATCACCGCCAACCGCCGCAGCATCTTCTTCCGAGCAGCACATAATGCAGGGGAAATGGAGGCGTACTGTAATGCTCTGTGCCAGCTGCGTGCCCTGCTTTACCTGGCTCAGCGCATGCTACATGACAACAGCCACGGCAATTTGTTTTTCCAGGATGAAAGCGGGCTCAGCGAAAGTTTTGTCCGTGAATATGCATCCATGCACAAGGGTTGCTTCTATGGCCGTTGTCTGGGCTTTCAGGTGAGATGAGCTGTTTTAGCAGTCATATGATGTGACAAGGATAAGCACTGGGAACTGTGGAGTGGTGAGAGTAAGAAAACGTGTAAAACTCTTATAACAGTATAGATGAGCAGCGCTACTCATAGCTACAGTTCTGGTAAAGGTTATATACATTTTTCATTCATCAAATTTTTCATATTGCATTCTACACCTTTAACTTTTTTATATTTTGTGTTGTGTTAGGACTAGTTAGTTGCGGAATAGAGGTCTCAAAGATTTCTATAGTAATTTGTAAAGTATTCTTTAGTTTTGTAAAAGAAAGAACTTGTTTGTGTTTGAGGCAACTGGCCTGTTACCTGGTCTGTGTATATTCCCCTGCTTTTATTTTAGAAATAGGAATTGACCCTAAAAAGAGATGTTAAGGCTATGAGAAATACAGAACGACGATCTGGTCATCTTTACAGCAGTTCCCATTTTTCTCAGTTGAGCTTAACAAGGGAGGCTGAACTCTCACAGCACAGAGGTCAAAAGCAAACTAAAGGGAAAAAATGATGAAGCTCCCTTTGAGTCTATTTTCTATCAATTTGTAATCTCTTACAATTCTGATATTATGAGATCTTCTCATTCTTTTTTTCACTTTCTTTTGTAGTGATTCTAGTCACATTTGTGTTCTATTTCTTATGTTTAAATGTGTGGATAGTGGACTGGAATTGAAATTATTTTCTCTGTTTTTGTACATGCCTTCTCCCCTCTAGTTCACTCCAGCCATTCGCCCCTTTCTTCAGACCATCGCTATCGGCCTTGTGGCCTTTGGAGAAAACTACAAGCGGCATCAGTCAGGAATAGGTCAGCAACATCTTGTCTGCATCTGCACCCTCTCATCATCCAGCCAGATCGTTTTCATTCATAGATCGTACTCATCCAGCCCCACACCTCTTCTACATTGCTCCCTTGCCCCTGACTGTGTAACTTTTGATGTTGTGTTTGGATTGTAGATGCTCTTTCATCCCTTGGAATCTTGAGGGCTTGCTGCTGTGCTTCTTTTATATTTCAGAATGTTTTGAACATGCACATAGTTATGTACAGAGGCAGCAAGAGAAGAACATGCACTGTCATAGACACACATGTATTGTGCATGTGTGTACACAGACAGAAAACTATTTAACATTCAGTAAAGAATTATCCATTTCTCATGGTTTTTTGTGCTCTCTGCTGCACCACAGTGGAAGCAGGAGGTATTGCACCATATGGTGAGTGTGCTAGACCACCACCCCTTTTATAATATTCCTCTGTAGTGGTCTGTATAACTGTGTGAAGAAACTTATTTTATTCTAAAGCTCTTACTCTGCCAAGTTGTTCTGCATTTAGCACTGTAAGCTACATTAGCATTCCTGTGCCTGTATATCATCATGATAAAAGGCCTTTCCTTACTGCCCATCCTTGACCCATAATCGTGGGCAGTAAATAAACCGCTGAAAGCAAGAGAAGATTGATAATACAATTGAGTCCTTGTGTGGCTTACCATGAGCCCAGTACAGTAGACTTAAAAATCCCTGTGGCAAAAATGACTATAGTGTTTTGACTATGTAAAAGCCAATTTCACCCTTCTGTTTTTTTTTTTTTCTCCCCTGCTAGGGACCAGACACTTGAAACTTTAATGTTCATTCCCTCCTCCACTTGTTCCTGCTCTTTGTCTGTGTGTTAAATGTGGCTCCCTTACCTGTTTTTTTTTTTTTTTAATCTTTTGTCCTTGCTATTCAGTTTCTGTTTCATTTTTAAACCATCATTATCATAATATGCATTCCTCTTTTTTTTTTTTTTCCTTTCCATTGCCTTATCTCGGTCTCCTCCTCATCATATATGCTTCTCCCTACTTTTTTCAGGGGTAGCAGCCAGCTCTTTCTTTACCTCAGGAAAGTATGCCATTGACCCCGAGTTGAGGGGGACTGAATTTGACCGCATCACCCAGAACCTGGATGTCCATTTCTGGAAGACATTCTGGAACATCACTGAAACTGAAGTCCTGTCTGTGAGTAGACTGTTAATGTTTTTTGTGTCTGTCTGTTGGCAAACACACAGAGACACCCGCTCTTGGACATCTGTAATTGAGAAGGGTTATCTTTGCTAACTCATGCACCAGGATCTGCACAGTGCTGTTTTTAATTTCGGCGCAGTATCAGGGATACTTTGCTTTCCTCTGGTAATGGTACCTTTCTATCATTATGCATTTCACCTACAGGCTGTTAGTAATAATAGAGTGGAATTCAATTTATTCAATGGGGTTCATGATTTATTCATTCAGTTTCTCTTTCCCTCCAGTGGCCTGCCTCACTCTGAAACTTGGACTTTTTTTTTTCCTCATCTTTCTTTGACTTGTTTTCTCACTAAATGTCTGGGGTTTGTTTTGTTTTTTCTGTCTGTCTCATTTACCACAGAGTCTCGCCAGTATGACATCCACTCAAGTCAAGGTAAACCGAGCTCTTTCTGTGCCTCCTGCGACCTTTGACCTTCCCTTGGCGGCCAACCACAGAGCATCAGTAACTATAGCTCCACCATCAGCGCACATCGGCACTGCTCCTGTTCAGATGAGACTCATTTCTTATGATCTGCGTGAAGGACAGGTACTTGAATCTTTATTCAGTCCATACTATAGTGGCATACTTGAAAATTCAATAAAATCTTTATAATCTCAAACTCTGCAAAAGTTTATGGAGCTTTTAAAGACTAATGCTGGCACTTGCTGTACACTTGTCTCTATGTCATTGTTATGTTGAGTTCTAATCTCATTCTGGATGACTGCCAGAGATGGGATTGTAATACGTTAATACGGTAATGTGCTTTTCATGCCTGCGTAGTAGGTTGAGACATAACAACAAAGTCAAACTTGTGATCTGAATGACATAAACAACCTGATGAAAGACCCTGGCGCTGATCTGATTATTCTCAAAAAGATTTTAAGTAGGGTTGTAACAGGTCTGAAACTGTTAAGGATACACTGCAGGCACTGCCAGTTAGCATCTGACTTAAGGGCTTCATCTGGAAGCAAGGGAGGCATCAGTCGCAGGTGTTTGATCTAAACCTTGGTGGGCCTGCACACAGCCTTGGTCTGGCTAGCATTTGTGAAGTCTGTTAAAGAAAAACATATAAGGGGAACCTTCCTAACTCACAAGGACACCACCAAGGCAAAAGAATATAGAAAAGTGCAGCTACAAATTTAAACTGTCCTTGTGTTGCCCACAATCCACATATGTCTCCATGGTAGAGGTTAAATGTCAGAGAAGTGGTTAGTTATTAGCTGGAGAAGACGGACAGATTCTTTGCTATAGTTCAACATAGTCACAATAACAAAGAACAGTACAACAAAACTAGTAGTTAGAATTTAAAAAAGCAAAAGATACAACGGCGTGAAGCAGTAATCTACCTGTACAATGATTGGAGGTGCAGCGTGGTTTGCAAAGTGTGCCCCCTGAGGAAGTGAACTACTGAAACTCCTGTTAATTGATATTTATACAAAGCCGTTTGTGGAAATGAACTCTGTCTATGCTCACTCTGGGCTAAAAGGTAGCTAAGACTTGCAGGTTACAAGACAACTGGCATACACAGTAAAGCACTGACAGCCATTTATCCATCCATTTTCTGCTGCTTGTCCAGATCATGGGGAGCAGCCATAGCAGAGATGCTTAGACCCCTTCTCCCCAGCCACTGGCTTCAACTGCTTTGGAATCACCACTGAAACCTTCACAGGCCCAACATAATCTATCCAGCAGCTGACCCAGAAGGCAACTGGGAAGCATCATAGACTGATGTCCAGACCACTTTATCTAGCTTCTTTTAATGCCAAGCAGTATCTGCTCTTCTGTGAGCCCCTCTTGAATGCCTTAAGCTTCCCACTGTGTCTCTAAGGCTAAGCTCAGGCTCCCCACCACTTGTAGGCACAATTTTATTCTTTCTGTAATTACCCACAGCTTGTAGCTGTAGGCTATGTAGCCAGCTTTGCCTTTGCACTCAGTTCTCTTGATCACTTCAGTGCAGTGTCTGCATCACTGTAGGAGCTGCACCAATTCTTTGTCAATCTTTGACAACCAGTGACAACAAATACAACCTGAGCACTTAGACAAGAAGATAAGTAGAACGCCAGTGCTGGGTGCTAGGCCAGTCCACAGGTTGTTTGTGTCAACCAGATGACACTTGCATCTTTCTTGGTATTATCTGTGTGTGTGATGCATATTTAAGTAGCCAATTCTGGTGGTTAGGAGAGTGTACTGAAATAGGTTAGTTTTTCTCCATATGTTTTTGCTGACCTTACATATATCAGACATTTAAAAGAAAAAAAAAATCTTTCAGTGAACAATTCAACAATATTTGTTGGCATATGTGGCATTTTCCTTGTTTCTTGTTTAAACAGCAGCTTGAAATCATCATCTTATTCTGCTTAATTCTCACACACACACACACACACACACACACACACACACACAGACACACACACACACTTTCACACACACACCTCTAATGTCTGCAGGGCATTGACTGTGAATGGAAAAGATGCTGTTTCCTGTCCTTAACAATGATACTTCATTCATTCAGTGGATGATATACCCCTCACAGGTCAGCACACCCACAAACACACTAATGATGTCACTATTAAGAGCAGAGGTCAAAACACACATACA
>NW_024582598.1:225796-234074 GCF_018398535.1 Haplochromis burtoni
CTTTCTTTCTTTTTCTTTTCCCTTTGCCTCCCTTTTTCTCTTGGGAGACTCCCCCTTTATCCGAGCTGCTCTTGTAGCCTGGCAGTTAACCAGACATACAATTTCTCACATTGATCATCCAACAAACAACAGTCCTTTTTATGTCACAAAACACAAGCCCGCATCAGTCGAAACACTTTCTTAGCCTCCGTCCTTGTTTCTGTTAATTAATGGGAATTAGTATGTGTTCCTGCAGCCAGGCAAGGTTGTCAGCAAGCTGCTGCAGAACAACTGGTTAATCCACTTCTCAAAGGAACCCTGTTGCTAACATTAGAAAATTTATCAGCAATAAGACACTGTTTGGAACCACAGACACTGTAAATACTAGACCCAAATAGGAGATCTTGATTATGTCTTTCTGTTCATCTTCTAAGTTATTCGTTCTCCTAATAATGTTTATTTTTTATTTATTTATTTTTTAAATCTCACTCTCTCAGGACAGTGAAACACTGCTGTCTCTGTCCCGCTCCGAGGGGGGTGCTATCTCTCTTTCCCTGGGGCTGAAGACCAAGCGCCTCCCCTCTTCTCCATGTCTCCTGATCCATTTCCATGGTGGAGGCTTTGTGGCACAGACCTCAAAGTCTCATGAGGTGAGAAACTACTGTTCTACTGAAGTTAGCTCAGTTTCAGAAGTGTTTTACTTTGACTAGAGATTCATTATGATTACCTCTGTCTTGCATGATAAAACTGGTTAGATTCAATGGACTGCTTTTCCTTGTATTTAATGGAGGTTTGTATAGGACAGTATTGATGTGTTTGTAAGATTTTATAATAGAACACAGACCAAGAAAACGTGGCACTTACCTGTCAAAGCACTAACAACAATACACCTCTAGCATTAGATGCCAAGTTCAGGTCTTGAGCCTCTATCACCAAAGCTGTCATCCAGCTAATTTCATCCTCTCATCCCTTCAATCATGTTTTCTCAGACTAATTGTAATGAAAACCCACCTAATTAAAGTGTTGATGAGACAGACACTAGTTGACAGCAGAGGAGAAGAGGGGTTACCAGTCTGAGTCTCTTCCCCTGTCAATAGTGTGACATGGATTGAGAATTTAGACTAATTATTTTTATAATTATCCCCTGAAAACTTAACAGAGACTCTCTGACCTTACTCTGTGGCTTACTTACTGGTAAGGTGCTTGCAGAGCTGACCCTTGTCTGTCATTGCTTTCTGTCATCTAATTCATCCTCACTCCTTTTTGTTCTCATAAAGGAGGAACTTGTATCCTAGATTTAATTTCTGGATCACTGTGCTAGAAAAAAGAAGCACACAGACACTAGCCTTGTATATTATTACTATGTAAAAAAAACCCTTAGTCTTTTTTTTTTACCCTTTTGATCATATGTTTAAATTGGTGGCAGTAAATAAATTTTAACAGGAAGACTGCATATTAGTGTGGTTTGTTGATTTATAAATAGGAAGATTTTTTTTTTTTAAATATAGTTTGTACCCCTGTACTTTATCCTGTGCTTGTGTGGTCATTATGTGGCATGAAGCTACTTATAGCTGCTTTAAGACAGGGCTCTGTGAAATTGCAAAGGACATTGGCATCCTTGATCTGCAGCTGCATAGCAACCAAAGGATGAGAGGGAGCAATCAGAGAAGGGATGTGTGGGGCTGTCATGTTGAATTAACAGAGAACTGTACAACCCCGCAGAGAAAGATTACCCAGGGCACTAATGGAAGACTTGTCAGACTATCCTTCTCTCTCTTTTTTCTAGGCGCTCGTTTCTTTTTCTTTTCTTATTACATCCTCCTTCTCAATCTTTTTGATATCACAAAATCATTTTTGTTCACTTTGTGTCCTTTTTCTACATCTCAGTTTAGTTGTATTTGGACATCACTTTACTTTCTTTCCCCCTTTTGCCTTTTTGGATCCCTTTACCAAGACCCAGAAATGAGGAATACAAAAATGAAAGATTTTATGATGGAGTGGAGATGAGCATTTTTGCCTTCAGTCGCTCATTTAACCTCTTCTGGATCCTGTATCTCCCATCATATGGGTGAGATGAACAGTTCAACCTCAGATGAAGAAGCCTGTGGTGGTCTCAGTGCATAATGATGCTGATATCACAGGAATAAATGTACTTAGAGTCTATGTATTTAGTAACTTGGGCACAAACCCACATTCAGTAAATGTTGAGGTATTTGCAGATTAACTGCTATTTCTGTCTAAGAATCAGTAGGACAGCAGCTCCTCTTAATTCCAGCTTAGAGGATAGATTTGGGACCCTCTAAAATGATGTGTGTGAGAAGAGTTTCCTGAGTCATTTAAATTTATACAGCCTGGTTCCCACCCATTAAAACTCTTGCACACACCTCTTCTCATATTGACTTGTTGTAGACTGCCAGTAATGGCTGTTGTTCTCACTAAGTAGAACGCATATACACCTTGGGAGCAGCTTTACTGATTTGCACAAACTCACATTGCCTTTCCTGCTCAGTGCTCGGACTGCATGCACACACTTATCTGTGTCCTCACACCGAGATTTATCGTGACAGGTAGAGTTTTAAGACATCACAGCTGACTGCTGGAGCTGCTACTTTTCTTCTTGTCATACTACGGTAAACCAATGAGGGATGAGACGGCACATAAACATGTACACACTGTGCTCTTCCTGCCATTGTGAATGGTGATCTGTTGCTTTTACCAACACCTATCACAGCAAACGTATAGGTGTTGGAATTTGATAAAGACAGAAGAGGAAAGGGCGAAAGCTTTGCAAAAGTAATATTGTCAGAACTCATCGTGCCTTTCTCACATTTCAAGGTCACTGCCTAAGCAGAGTAAACGCTTAACCTGACTGTAACAATATAAAACAACGATCAGTATTCTGACAGCGAGTCTGTATCTATGGATTTTCTTTGTATATCCACACCACCTCCTTCTCTTTGTCCTCTCTCTTCATACTTCACCAAATAGGACATGTGGGCACATTTGTTATTGCAGTGCAAAAAGAAGGAAAATGGATTTGACTGTGAGGGCAGCGCTCATTCTCCCTTTGTCTAGACAGTAAGCCAGAAAGCAGACAGATGACATCAGAAGAAAGCATAATTTTCATAACTTTTTGTCCTTCTTTTCAAATGTTCCACACAGCAGGCTTTTCCTCAATCACTTCTCTTTTTTATTTCTCTCTCCCTGCCTCTGTGTTTTATTATGGCTGCTGTTGTGTGTCATAAATTTACCAACATAAAAAAAGCATTGTTTTTCCTTTTATAAAGTCACGTCTTTGTATCATTATCTTCTGTTTGAAACAGCCCTATCTAAAGAGTTGGTCCCAGGACCTTGGTGTTCCCATACTGTCAGTGGACTACTCTCTGGCCCCTGAGGCACCCTTCCCACGCGCCCTAGAGGAATGTTTCTATGCCTACTGCTGGGCTTTGAGAAACCACCACCTATTAGGTATATGCATCACACAGCATTGTTTATACTTGAGTATGGCTTTGTATCTCTCTTGTATATTTTCTGTTTCTTCTTTAAAGTCATGGGAATAGTATACAGCAGATTCACAAAGTACTCAAACCCTCTCATATTTTGTTCACTTTATTGTACTAAAGATTTAATTTAAAATGGATAAACAAAGCCATGGAGTCAGCTGGGAGCTTTCTGTAGATATATGCAGTAAGACTTGAGGCATAAATCAAAGTGAGGGGTACAAAGCAACTTTTAAATCTGAGTGTTCCCAGGAGTCCGGTGTCCTCAATAACTGTGAAATGAAAGAAATTAACTACCAGGAATGTTCCTAGTATTAACTTTGTAGTGACATAGACCTTCAGTGTGATTTGATAGACATATTGGTCTTTGGGCAAAACTCTGAGCCTTATACCTTTCAAACACCAGGCACTGCTCATTACTTGCTAATACTAGCCTATGGTGAGGCATGGTGGTAGCAGCATGGGGTTATGGAGGAACTCTGTGACAGAATAAGCAATAACTTGTCAGAACTGACGAAACGCAGCAATGATTTCAAGCATGGAAAGGCATATTCTGGACCACTCAAGGATCAAAGTATGTCCTAAAGCCCACAGTTAAACCCCGGAGAGTGGAGATACCTCAAGATACAAGTTCGTTTTCTTGCAATCCAGTCTGTTGGAGGTTGAGAGGATCCGCAAGGAAGAGTAGATAAACTGCCCAAATCGAGCTTGTATAAGCTGCCAGGGATCTTCTACAAGCTACTGATTTCATGTCTGAATACGTTAAATGGTTTTAAAGGAGATTTGAGTTTTTGATTTCTGGTTTTTTTAAAAAAAAAAAAAAAAAAAAAAAAGAGAAGAAAATCAAACTTTGTGTGTGTGTCTGTGTGTGTGTGTGTGTGTGTGTGTGCGTGTGTGTGTGTATTCTACATCTTTGTATGCAGAAGTAACAGTATGTCCCTTAGGCAGATGAAAGAGAAGAAAGTTATTAGAATTACTGAGCAGGCACGTTGGAGGGATAACACCCACCTATTTCAGCGTGAAGGTTTCTGTGGAGTGCTTCTCTAAATCCTCCGCTGCTTTCACCAATTGCTTGTACCTCCTGAGAGGATTCATTTATCACTTTGAAAGTGATCATGCTGTATGCTTCTTGCACTTTACTTGCTGTTCAGTGCTATCACACCAGTTGTGATGCTCAGTATTTCGACAGAAAAAAAGAAGCCATCTGGTCGGTTTGGGGTACGCTCGTCCGCTGAAGCACACTGTGTCAAATTAACAGAGATTGCAGTGCAATATGGTACTGCTGTAGTACAAGTCCTCAATATCATGGCTATGAAGTAGATAGGGAAACCCTAGTTACAAGAGCTGCCTATTACCACAATGGTGAACAGAAAAGAGAGTGTTGCTGTTACACTGCCTTTTTTCTTCTTCTTTCATTTCAGTAATGTCATAGTTTTTTTTTTGTTTTTTTTCCTTTAGAAAAGATGTATAAAAAAAGAAGTTCTTGTCCCCTTCATGTTATCTCAAGTTTTCCCTGTGAATTACTTTTCTTTCTATCCGTCCTTGTACCAGAAGTCTATAATTTTTATTTATTTTTCCTTACAGGGTGGACTGGAGAGAAGGTGTGTCTGGCTGGTGACAGTGCAGGAGGCAATTTATGTGTGACGACATCGATGCGAGCTGCTGCTTTTGGTGTGCGAATGCCAGATGGCATCGTGGCAGCCTATCCAGCTACCCTGCTGACAGCCTACGCATCCCCTTCCCGTCTGCTAACACTCATGGATCCCCTGCTGCCACTCAGTGTGCTCTCTAGGTGTCTCAGTGCCTACGCAGGTAGGTTTGTGTGCGTGTGTGTATTTCTGATTTTTACCTGAAGTTGAGATTTAAGTTGAATCCTATTTTTTGTTTCTGTCGAGCACATCTGTCTACTCCTTGTTATACATTACACAAACATATTGGTCAACCACCAGGTGACAGCTTTACTCTACTGGATGTATGATAAATGTTTATTGAAATAAGTTGTCAGGTGGGTAACAAACATTAAAAGATAAAAGGTCAAGTTTTCAGCTCAACACACAAACAACTCGCACAAAAAAAACCTAGAGTTACATCACTATATTCAGGAGGCCAACAACGGCAGGGAGAAATGAGTTCTTAAATCTGCATCTTGGCAGATTAAATCTGCAGCTAGAAGGAAGAAACCTGCACTGTTGAGTAGTGATATCCGATACCAAGTAATATTCAGGGTGGTATCGACGATACTGATCCGATACCGATACTTTGTACAAAAACTTATTTTATTTATTGTATCTCAAATTATAGCATAATAATGATTATAGGACATCAGATTACTTGTTCTTATCGCTTAATGCAGGGTTCATCATATAGAAATAAAAAACTGAAGTTGTGGCTATTTGAACACCTTGCCTGCCTGCAGCACTAAAGGACTCCGTGAGAGACGTCTGTCTCGCCCTAGCAGCACCTGTCCCTGTCCTCCTCTTCAGTTTGTCTCAACATACGCTCGTCATATTCTGTGATATGATTTACTCTGAGGTGTTTGACAAGGTTAGTGATGTTGCCACAACCATACATGCCAACCCTCCTGATTTTTCCGGGAGAATCCGGAATTTCAGTGCCCCTCCCGAAAATCTCCCGGCGCCACCATTCTCCCGAATTTCTCTGAATTTTCCACCTGGACAACAAAATTGAAAAACCATATTGCAGAATTCATAGCGCGGCCCAGCCAATTCCAGTCTCCAACAATGACGACAGCTACTTAGTTTTAATATTACTCTTATTTCTCTTTCTGGGTCGCAAAAAAAACGTTTAACATATTTTCAGGTGAGAATGTAGCTGTGTAAACTTCAAATATCTGAGCCGACCGACACATCGTTTTCAAACCCCCGTGGTCTTGCGCTACTCGGGTTAAACATGATATAGTCACTTTGATAATTTAAAAATGTTATTGTTTGGCTTTTTCGGTGTTTTATTTGTTCGTGGGTAAATCGGTTTGGCTGAGATTAAAGTTATTAGATTAGATTAAATTAAATGTAACTTTATTAATCCATCGGGTGGGTTCCTCTGGGGTTTTCACACAGCTGAATAAACGTCAAACAGAAAACGATTAAAGAGAAGCGTGAAACGGTCGAGAGTTTACGTCAGCGCCCGGTTATATTTTAGATAGCAAGGAGCAGACGGCCGAGTTTCACTCCACGGAGGGAGCTCGTGACGTACTACTCGGTTTTCTTTAGACCGCGAAGGCCGGGTCCTCAGGTGGAAGCAGCCTCTGAATTTGGACACCCCCGCTGTTTCCGGGCCGGCTAATAATAACGGTGACATTTAATGTATTTTATCCGATAAATAAACACTGTAAAATGTATTTATCACCCCCACCCCCACCCCAACAGCCCTTTTGAATATCTCTCTAATTCTGAGGTCTCAAGGTTTGCAAGTATGGCCACAACACCTCACTCTTGGAGCACTTTTTTGCCACATGTATCGCAAACTACGTCTCAGCTGTTTGTGGAGATAAAATAAGTCTGCACATGACTCCAATTACGCTCAGCCATTGTTGTGAGTGCGCACGCCAGCGGTTGCGAGACATTAATACAGCTGTATTTCGCACATAACTATGAAAGGCAGAAGAGGAAGTACGGTAGTTCCTTTGAATGTAGACAATCCGAATGTTATAGTTTCTTTCCACTGTGTTCCTGTTAATGATAAACTACAAATTTACCCTAAATTACTAAAATATCGATATTTTAATGTGAGAATCGATTCTAGAACATAATTGATTGGTATCGGAGGAATCGATATTTCAGGATCGATCCGCACATCACTACTGTTGAGCTTTCTTTGTAGCTCTGACTTTTGGAGAGCTTGTTCATATACGTGCCTGGAACTTGCATAATCTTGTATTTTAAAAAAAAAAAAAAAATTTTAATAAACTAGTTATGTTTTTAATTTTCTAAAGTTATTTAATCCAAACTAAGAAGTGGAAAGGGTTAAGAGAAAAGAATATAAAAACATTATCATAAAACTTCTAACTTTTTAAAGAAAGTTAGCACTAATGAACCTTTGAACAATTCATACTGGCCCCTTTTTTTGGGGGGGGGGGGGTTAAAATATTATTCTATTCAGTTATTGTCCTAAGATACTTGTACTGCTGAACAGCTTTAACAGCCTGGCCATAGAAATCTGTAGAAAGAATGTAGCAAGACTTTGTCCTAAAGTCTATTATCATGTCCTTGTAGTTAATCCAGTCAATAAATTTCTCCACCACTGGTCTATGGTTGGCTTTTTCATCACTGAGCAGTGACAGAATGACAAAATTATCAGTGAACTTGATATGTCTGCCCGCTCTGACAACCATTTATATATTAAAGACAGATAAAAATGGTGAAAGGACACAACCCTAGAGGGAACAGGTAAAAGCTAAAAACGCATCAGGAAAAAAATGAATGACTTTGTCATTTTTAAGACCTCTCTGTTCAAAAGTTAAACTGTCATCATGCTAATCCAAAGCCAATGCTGTGGATGCTGTTTAGACTGTGAAGAGTACAGCTAAAACCTGAGGAGAAAAACACAAATTAACAGTACTAATGTGAAAAGGCAAGAATTGAGGGCAAACACTTTTTCTTTTTTTTCTTTTTTCCCCTTCCAAAATTGAAGATGTTGACTAATTTCACATATTTTACTCTTAGGATTGTTTTCCTTGTTTTTGGATATCATTGTTGATTGCATGTAATAAAAATCCACTTTTTAAAAAGGACAAACAGCAACAATCCTTTCTGATATTATAAGTAGGTAATGAGTCATAC
>NW_024582598.1:235222-243783 GCF_018398535.1 Haplochromis burtoni
AAAGTTGTATCCAAGATGGCCGACTTCTAAATGGCCACCATGGTCACCACCCATCTTGAGGAGTTTGCCCCCTCACATATACTAATATGCCACAAACAGGACTTTAATATCACCAACCATCCCCATGTTATTACTGTGTGTGTGTGTGTGTGTGTGTGTGTGTGTTGATGATAAATTTTAGTTTCACAAGGCAGGAGAACTGAGGACAATGAATGACTGCAGGAATTGGCTAACAATTTGTGACAAAGAGATTGGCTATGCTGACTCTCCTTTCAATAACTGAACTAAAACACTCATCATTTTTCTGTTCCTTCCTGCTGTCCACATTGTGTATTGTTGGCTTTGCAAATAATTGTATGGCAGTATTGAATGCACTCTGTCAGCGTTTACTGGACTATTATACCTCTCTTATTATTGCTTTCCTGTCTTCTCTGTTGTTATTCATTTGTGCTTACTGAAGAATAACAAACACTTTTATCCGTTTTGTACATTTACTTCCTTCTTTTATGTCTTCTTCTCCAGGCAGTGGGCCACAGACTGAGAAGCAGGTGGAGAAGGTGAGCACGCTGAGCCTGGTGAGGAGAGACACTGCACTTCTGCTGCGAGATTTCCGACAGGGAGCCTCCAACTGGATCCACTCTCTGCTCGATTCTAGCAGAGCTCCAGCCTCCACCAGCACAGCACCAGAGGCACCAACAGAAGCCACAGGTATACAAGTAACTGTTATAGTTGTTAGTTGTCAGGTTGGAACATTAGGTGTGGCTTGAATGTATTTGATAGGTAGTTGCAGTCTGTCCATGTCTTGGTCATCTGCCCCTGCTCAGATATGTGTGGGTGTATATCTCCCACATTCTGTGTTTTCATTGAGCCAATTAATATAAGTGTTCCCCAAGTTCATTTACACCTCTCATGAAAGAGGTCAGTGACATGAGAACTTCTTATGCAGCATCTAACTAATTATTGCTTTAGCCAAACCATTTGTGTAGTACTCCTGTATCCATATTCATATCAGTTCTCATCTTTGGGGTAGCAGAGCATTGACAGTAATTGTTAATTGTAGCCACCGTAAATCTGGTGGCGAATTGTAATTTTCTTGGTGTGCCCCTTACCTTCGTGACACCCCCACAGCTGCAAGCCCAGTCTAATGAGAGTATCATTGGTGGGTGTACATTAGTAAAAGGCCATCATGGTGCTGAGATGGTTCATTATTAAAGAGATAGGAGATCGGTAGAGCTTTGTGAGACCAGCTACTAACTGCTGTGTTTTGACAGTTCAGGGCGGGCAGATGCTATCATCGTGTGACAGCACTTTTTGAATTTCCTCCACCTACTTCTCATCTCTTCCAGATATAGCTCAATTTGCATTCTAGGCTTTTAACTATTGGCTGTCAACCAGAGGACACATGATAAGTGGAAACAGTAGATGAAGTGAAAGTGATTGTGTGTCACCAGTGTTATTTTTCATGTGTCCTTCAACTGCGGTTAGTCCTAATGAACTAAATGCCCTCTTCATTCTTAATATGCTCTGATCTGTCAATCCTGTGTCGTTTCTGAAACTTAATTGTACTATATGTTTGTTTCTCATTGGCATTCTTAATTTCAGTTGTGCATTCATCAATATGGTTCCTTCTGTCCTTGCTTCCTAGATGCAGTGAGGAAGAGCATTTCGGAGGCGAACATCTCTTCTCCTCATACAGACCCACCTGTCCCCACGGATCTTTCGGAGTTCCCCAACAGGAAATTATCAGTGAAGAGCCAGACGTGCCAGAACTTGGGATCCCACAGCAATCCCATTCCCAGCAGTGCACCGCTGCTCTCTGAGCGTGCTGTAGGTCATGCTTGAACAGCTTGCTTTCAGCTGATGCTCTTATGCAGAAGAACCTAACAGTATTAAATGGCCAAGATCTGTTTCTTTAATAACACCTGGCTGTTAGTGGGAATCATTGTGAGAATTAAACCTGTCGGTATTTGACGATGGGTAATTTAATGATGATTGTAGCACCACTTTAGTGAAGTGAAATCCCACTAGCCTCTTGTCTTTGATCAGGATATCTATGCTTTCAGCTTGCTTTAAAAGGATTTGGCACGCAGTTGTAGCCTTTTTAAGAGGTCGAACATTTTTGGGGCATTGAAATATTTTGGCCGTTGATCAAACAATGCTGTCTACCCTGTAGTGATGTGCATGTGTCACTTTGATGAACTCATCCGAGATTGTGTCACCCATCCCTCACAAACAGATTTGGCTTTGAAATGCTGACAGGATATCAAAAGGTTTTGGTTGTGCGAGTACTGGCAAGGTGTTGCAGATTATCCTCATATTTTCTCGCAGGCACACTGGATTAGTGGCTGGCGCAAGCAAAATTAGCAAGCAGAGGTGACGTAAGATATTAAATATGCTTTTCCTTCTGAAATGGGAATCGCTCAGCCAAGAGTCAGGCACTGAGCCAAGATTTTTCCAAGGACAAAGTGGCGTGTGTGTTTACATAACTGTGGCTCATGGCTCATCGCTAGGCAGTGGTGCAAGTTTCAGTCATTATGCAACTGTAATGTTTAGTAAGTTTGGGAAAACCTGCAGTCAGCTTAGATTGAAGAAGTCATTTGGACGAGTGATGAAGCAGTTCTCCCACTGAAAACTGAATCCAGATGGATAGAATAAACTTTATAGGACTTATAAAACCAACTTTTCTTGTAAAAATGTTTTAGCCTTTCTTATTTTTTATTGATATAAAGATATCCTTTGAACTAACCTAATATTTTCTCATCCTTTATGTAGCCAGAAGATGTCAGTTTCTTCTTTGCCAAAGATGAAGATCCCTCAGTGATCACTGACCTGTCTTCAGTGGCCATACCACCCCCTGCTGGAGAGGAGGGCTCACAGCAGGAGCACCCCAGGGAATTTCCTCTTGGGTTTGAGCCACTGCGCTCAGAGCAACTAGCAGAGATGAAGGTGGAGAGCTCTCCAGTGGTCAAGGATCCTTTCTGCTCACCTCTGCTAGCCCCTGACAGCATGCTGAAAGGGCTGCCACCTGTACACATAGTGGTAAGAGGACGTAAACGGTTAATTACTGAAATTACTGGTTCGCAGGTTACTTGTACAAATCTATTGTTTGCGTTACTCATTGTGTGCTAACAGTAGTCTATATTTTATAGTAAAGTGTTTTCTGTGAGAAGGTGTGTGAGATTCAACTTCAAGTATAAGTTGAGCATTATAAAGGTAGACTGGCAAAAGCACATACTCCCATGGTAGTGGCTATGGAGTTTTCTGTGGAAGCGCAGCCTCCCTCAGTAGATGGAGTTTAACTGTGTGTCACATAACTGTACATATTTACTGTCTAGTCTTCTGAGCACTTTCTGAAGACTTATTGTTCACTTAAAAGTTGATACTTGGGGGGCAATGGTGTCATCACTGGCTGGAATTGGAGCTTTTGATTGTATTACACAATCCCTTTCGATGCATTATATACTATACATGGTGCTGCAGAGGCATTAAAGTGCTAACTGACAGCATACCAAAAGATGTACGTGGTTTACAGATATTGAAGTGAAACAGTGTGATGGGAGAGAGAGGGTAGGTTAAAGTTATGTTTTTCCTTTTCTCTTTTCTTATTTTTGTTGTTGTTGGGGTTTTGTTTTGTTTTTTTTAAATTCGCTGGAGTGAGTCAGCGAGAATGTAAAGAAATTGGGGACAAAAGAGACTGAGGATGCTTGGCTTCATTTTCTTCATCCACTAATTAAGATTCATGACATGTCTGAAGGGAATCCAGATTTGCTTCTCACCATTTCTAACCCTTCTTTTCCTCTCTCTCCCCACCCTCAGGCTTGTGCACTAGACCCTATGCTGGACGACTCTGTAATGTTTGCCAAGCGTTTGAGGAACATAAACCAGCCCGTCACTCTCTGTGTGGTGGACGACTTACCCCATGGCTTTCTCAGCCTATCTCAACTCTCAAGGGAGACGAGGGAGGCTGCCAATGTCTGCGTGGAGCGAATTCGCGCCGTCTTCACACAGGACACACCCCCAGAGCCACGGAAGCACCGCAAGTTGGAACGGACCGACGGGGGTGTGTCAGCATCTTCAGGGGAAACCAGTTCTCTCTTTGTTGGCCCCACTGAGGGAGGAGAGCTAGCTGTCGGGAGAGGGGCTAAAATTGCTGATGGGGAGGGCGCAGTTGCTGTGGCAGCCCAGAATAACACTGATGCTGGTGGCATTGGGGCTTAAATAAGGCTATATAATTAAAAAGGGGGACTGCATTTCACTCGAGGAGCGAAGAGAGAAGGAGTAAATGAAAGTCGAACAAATTTAGGCAGCGTAGTGCCTATATGCAAGGCAAAGCATCCTGAAAACAGACAGGGGGTGGGAAATGCAGTCTAGCATATCGCCCAGTGTTTGAGAGACAAAAAAACAGCAGAGGAGGAGCACTGAAATATAACTTCCTCTGCTTTACAATTCCTGCCACTTGTCTGTGCACCATTATACACCAACGCAAATCTGGCAGACAAAGTGAACGCACCCACAAGAGACAGTCATGTTTTAGAATAAAATTATTTAGCAGCTACTTAGATCAAAGACCAGCACTCACCCACACACACACACACACACAGCAGTCGTACTTAACAGAGTTGCTGTGAGGCAGCAAAGGCTCGGACATAAAGAGGCACAGACTATTCTCGAGACGAGGCCTGAATGGGTGATTCATATAGGCCGAGGCAGTGATTCGAGGCCCTAATCAGATAGTAGTAGGGACACTGTATGCTTCAGTGTGGAGTCACCTCTATCAGAATGGCCATTTGTCCGTTAGGGAGCGACTCTAAATAACACTTAATAGCTCCACATTGTGTTCTCAATTACGCCAGTTTAGCAGTCAATACAGCTCACTTTGTGGATGGTAACTGTGTAGACTCTCTCCAAAATAGAATTACAAAGCTAGAACAACAGCGTGAAACACTTGAAACTGGATAATTGATTCACTTCTTTTCTCATATTTGTTGCAGTTTTAAATCATTTTATGAATTCTATGCAGTAGTATTAGTTTTGTTATTTATATCAGTTTTTATTGCAGTTATGCCAGGCTTAATTGTTCTTTTCTGTCCTATATTATATAACGAACTCTTTTCATTTCTTTCCCCCCATGTTTTTCAGTGTGCTGAATATTTACCTCTGCTTTTGTGTGTGTGTGTAGCAGCAGCTGTTCTGACATCGCTGGCCTTTCCAATTAAGCTTCTGTTCTACCCTCAGCAATATACAATGATCAGAGTAAATGTAGAACATTACACAGGCACAGAGTGCCCTGCCTTGTGCATTTTTGTAGTGATATAATAATGCTAGTACAAAGACTGGACTGCATTAGTTTGTAGACAAGTACACTTAGGATACATCTTGTAGGTCTTTCAGTGACAATCATTGCTTTGATATTTTAAAATGTTTTTTCTTTTTTTCCCCTTTTTTTTTGTTACAGCAGCAGAAAGTCCAGCTCTCAGTTATCAATACACATTTAAAATTTCACTACAGTGATTTCCTCTCAAGTTGCCCTGGTCACTGACTGTGTGCTACTGTTCACTACTTCTCTGCACAGTAGGGACTGTGTCAAAGTGCCACTTCTCTGTAGCTGTGGGATTTCCTGCCTGACAACTCTTTTTCTTTCTTTCTTTTTTTTTTTTTTTTTTTAATTACAAATTGGAGGCTTTTAGGAAAAACTTAAGCAAAGGAAAGGGATTGCAGAGGTGCGCTGTAAAAGCCATTAAGACGTTTTTGACCAACTAAATGTGTCTGGTCCATCATATATATATTTTTTAGCTCCCCACTGTCAGCTTTGGGCGTTTCTTTGTTTACGATAACCTGAGGACACTCCCTTTTGCATGTTGCTATCAAAACACTTTTAAGTATGCAAAAATGTCCTTTGTAGGGTCAGTCCCTCTATCACGTCTAAGTAAATATAGATGCCAACAATGCTGGCACTGTCCTGCCCTTGCCTGGTAAGAGGGCTGGGGTTGTCAGGTCTGTAGAGAGGGATGCTGTGTGATGAATTGGATTTAGCTGATGCTCAGAGAGCAAAATCCTCCCCCTGTTGAAGAGCAGGATTTTCAGTAGGAAAGTCATGCTACAGGATTATACCATACTCAGTTGTCAGCTTCAAGTACTTACTGCAGTATTTTTAGTCAGATTGATGGAGAGAACAAGGACCGAGAACAGGAAGAAAGTTATACAGTCGCTCTTTCCGAGATGCTGGGCTGAAGCAAGTGTTTGCTTTACTAGCCGCTGTTTATGCTCACTGTGCACTTTTGCAGTAGTTGCACTGTCGCTCAGTACAAGTTTAATTTAAGCAAAGCTTGAACATGTCACCTCCCTCCCCTCTCCCCGCTTTGTGCCTCTGTCTGTAGCTGAAATGGAGAATGGCTGCACACATAATCACAGTTGTCTGCTACGTGTTGAGAAACACGACCTCTTTGTGTTGTGTTCATATCAGACAGGAATGGCACTTCACACTCTAAACTATTCATAGTATTAATTAGCTGTTGTTGAGAGATGTGTCTCTAATGTAGTCAAGCCTCTGTGAGACAACAGTTTTTATCTGATATAATGTACACAACCTCATCCATACTGAAGTCAACACCGCACAGGATGAACAACAAAGGTGACGGGCCATTAGCAGTTTCTTCTATAAGGAATTTGAGTTAACTTGCTTTATTTTGATTTTGTTTAAATTGTGTCAAATTCTTATAGGCCTTCCTATGCCTCATATCCTTGATGACCCTCGAGCATCAGGCTAACCTGAGTGCAGGCGGTGGACCAGGGAGTCCTTGTGGTGTTCTGATCAGACATAGGCTTGCTGATTCTCATTTTTGCTTCTTTTGTTGAACCGTTTGGTGCTTTAATGCTGCCTACAACTATTAGCTGAAATATTTTGTTCAGTATTGATTCATTTAAAGCTCGGTTGATGTTGTCTCGTGTGTTTATTTTGTTTAATGAGCAGCTGCTGTGGTAGTTGTTTAATATAGCTGTGTTGGTGTTGTTGTTGTTGTTATTGTTATTATTATTATTGTTATTATTGTTATTATTATTATTATTATTATTAATTCAGTCTCAAGTCGTGCAGTATACCTCTACAGTTTGACTCTATTCACTAGAGATTTTCTTTGCCTCAGGCTGTTTCCAGTGAAATGCAATGCTAAGTGCAATACTGCTACAACATGAGCCATTGGAGCAACATTTGCAGCAAACCTGTGTAGTTACACACCAGCACAATATTTTTTCTTTTCATTCTCTGCTTCCTCCATCACATTTCTTCCTCCATCACTTTTTTTTTTTTTTTTTTTTTGGGTGCAATATGTTTGACTCACTTCACAGCTCATATGTAGGTTCCTTGAAGCTTGCTTCCTTTACAAACACCTCTGTGTTAAACTGACTTTAAGCACTTTGCAGAAATGTTACATGTCATTCATTTATGGATAAAGTTTCAAGTTGAACCAAAGACTGAAGCCAGAGTCTTGTAACAGAGATGTGCTGACATTACTGCTTAATGTTCACTGTTCTCATTGAAAATGCAGGTGCTAGTCAGTGTCATAGTCTGCCTGCACTCCATATGCAAATTGCACTGCATCAGTTCTGATGTAGAATATGATTAGCCTTTTAAAAAAAAAAAAAGCTTGTATACATGACAAGCCATAGACTATAAAAGTGAGATGTTTTTAAGTTTGTTTTGTTGCTGTTCTTTAAAAACACCGTAAGTGCAAACCCATGAATAAAAAGAATGTATATTAAATATTATGATTTATGTAGATATTTTTACTTAAATTTGTTAATCAGATTGGTTGTAGATTGATTTTTGACTGCATTTCTTTGCAGGTTCCACTTTAGGGTGATGTCTGCTGCGCCAGGCTAGTTACTTCCTTTGTTGATTTTTATCCAAATAAAATTCTGACATGAACCCTGCTGTTTTTGTATTTAAATTTTTTGAATTAACCTTTGTTTATCATTGATCTCACAACAGGTTAACTAAAAGTCACAGACTATGGCATACTGGTTATAATTCAATCAGATATGATGACTTTTTATACAAATTGAATTAGGATTCGGGATTACATTTTTGGACAACGAAATTGCTTAAATTAACTTTTCTAACATTTTGATTCAGCTTAGACTTTGGAAATGGTCAATAAGAAGTGTGACCTTTAGCTAAAAAGTGTCATCTAAAACCAAAAGTACACAGCACAGACGGCTCTCTGCAGAGAGGTGCGAAATGAAAAAGTACTCTTAAGTAGTTTTGAGGCGCTTTCCATTTGCATGAGTGTTTTCATGTGATGCCACTTCCCTCCACATTGCAGATGCAAAGACCTGCAAGCTCTCAAACTGCTGATCTTCTGATTGCTACAATTATTTTACAGATCAACGTGGTCATAAAGGTGATTGTGTGACTCAAACACAACTGCAAGTAAATATGTAAATTGGCTCTATTTCATCCACTTCAATTGGAACTGTAACAAAGTAATACTTAAGTTTGCATATAGTAATTTTATTGTAACAGCATTTTACATCCTAAAAATGCCCTATACCTAAATGATAGA
>NW_024582598.1:243803-249138 GCF_018398535.1 Haplochromis burtoni
CCCCCCCCCCCATCTTTTTCTCATGGGTAATTTTCCAAGTAACTCGGCCCATTGAGTCACGTTGCCGCTGATTCTTCTGGTTAGTAATATCATATTTGGGGCCAGGAGACCAACCAGCATCTGTCTCAGCGCAACTTCATTAGAAGTGCGTGACCTCTAATGGAAACATGATTGTAATCAGCCATGGCATTTTGAGCGTGTGGGCATGTCGCATTGACGAAGCACGAGCGGAACCGTGCGCGCGCTCGGCAGCCGCTACCCCCTCCCTCCTAAACAACCGCCATCCAGCTTCACCTGCCGGAGGGGGGGCACATGCATTGAGGCAGCCGGCGCGAGCGCGCCTGATTCCTCTCTCTCCGTCAACGCGCGCTCTCGCGCGGAGACTGGCTTCTGGGAGCTCGGAGAGCAGACGAGCGGCAGCTGAGGAGAGAGAAAGATGGAGGTGAGGGTCGGGGAGCGACTCCTGTGCCTGGCCGTGCTGTCCAGCGTCCTCTGCATGGATTCAGTCCTCGGGAAATACGTGAGAGGCGTCGTCAACACAAAAGAGGTGAGCGTTTGTTTCCCCCCCCTCTATCTTTAATTTGTTGCCTTGCGACAATGACCCCACCGCACGCTGACAGAAGCGAAACCGACTTGACTGCGAATCCGTTCGCAGGTGTCTCTTTGGTGGACTGTTCCGTTAGACGAGGGGCCAACAGCCGATTCACGGATCAAGTTGCCTCGCATATGTGCACGGCTCTAGTGTCAGCGTGTGAAACACACTCACCTCTATTCTGCCCTAAAATCCCGCGCCATCTACGTGCGTATCATGCGTGGCGTATGTTTTACCCTCATCACGATAGTCTTCTGTATTATTGCTGCCTCTAAAGCGGCATCACACCAGTTCAGAGCTGGAAATAAATCCTAGGAAGTGGTTACTCTTCTTTAAGTCCCATCCGTGTGTCCGGGGTTTTGTTGCCATGCTTGGATGTAAATTAGCAGCGGCTTTTCTGTTTATGATCGGAGGACCTGTCACAGGTGTGAGTCATATGGCCCGTGGCACGCGGCGGTGGTTTGCTGTTTGTTGAACCTGGGCTTAGTACCGCCTGTTAAGGGTTTGGGGGGAAGCTGTCAGCATCGGGATCACTGTTGTCCTGACGAGATCTGCGAGTTCAAATGTTGACTCTGCAGCTGGAGCAGGTATCTCTGCGCTGCTTGGAATTTACCACCTCCTGTGTCACATCTCTGCAGGCATCCACGCGAGTTTGTTGGGATCAACTTTTACATAAATGAGCAGTAGAGTTGGGTCTACCATTTTGTTGTGAGTGAAGCAATAGCCCAATCAGAAGAAAGAAGCAACCACCTCCGACAAAGTTATTAATGGCTGTTTTGAACGTGATCGGGATACTTAGAATATCAGGTAAAAAGCGAAGGAGACAATGTGGAATCAGTTGTTAGTGTGTAACATACACACAACATTGAGATTATGAAGTCAAAATGCATATGCTGCCGAAGTAGTTTCTTTTTCATCGCGGGTTTGTTTTTACTTGATAAAATAATAGTTTCAGCTTAACAGGGGCGCGCTCAGCTCTTAAAGCCTCCTGTTGCCACAGTGGAGTCACTCAGTGACCAGAAGCAGGGAGGTAGGGTCCATTGTTCCACTGTGTGGCTCAGATATCTCTTTGAAAAAGGCGGTGGTGGTGTTTGGTCAGATATTTTGCTCACGTCATTGTACAGTTTTACCTCACTCGTCCCAAAAAGAAGATTTAAACAGAAACACCAGACATAATAAGCTATGATGATTCCTCTTACCTGCTGACATGCACTGCTGGCTTGTGTGCTCTTGACTGCAGTTTAAGAGGAGTTGAGCCAAACGGTGACATTGAAGTCACCATTTTTAAATCTGCAGGATGACGATGGAGATCAGAATAGATAAATTGAACAGGAGGCACTCATCCATCCATCACGGCTGGAGAGATGCCCTTGAACACAGGCTGAATGTGCACCTGCTCCAGTGGAGCTGCACAGTGGCCAGCAATATAGGCTGCACTGGGCAACTTCCAACTGTTTGTGTGCATGTGTGTGACTGTCCAGCTGCTGAGCAGAAGGACAGCCATCTACTCTTCTAGAAAACCACAGTGAAAAAAGATTTAGTTTTTCTTTATTGCTGGCCTTGTTGTGGCAGGCTGGTAATAAAATATTATTCATGAAAAGTAAATCTCATAATTTCATGAACCACTGTAGGCTGATTTTTTATTTTTTTTTTGTTCTCACAGTTAATTATTTCATCAATCAGAAGTGGACAAAATTTCACCAAAAAGGGCGATGCCAGTGAATTTCTTTTCTTTTTCTTGCTTAAAAATTATTAAAATAATTGCTGAAATTGTTGCTATTGGGTTACTTGTTAATTTATCAGCATGTACCTTTTTTGGTTTTATTGCAGAAGAAAAAAGAAGAAGAAGAAATATTATGAGAATAAATAAATGAATAAAAGGAAAAAAACAAATGCTTGGTGTCTCCTAAAAAGTTGTGGTGCACTTTTTTTTTTGGTTTCGTTCTGTAGCTGGTCAGATATTAGTTGAGTGCCTAAAGAAAACAGAGCACTTTGAATGACATCCTGCAACACTGGGCTTGACATATTGATATTGCGTGTGTGCGTGTGTCTCTGTGGTTCACTCCTCATCAGTCTTGCTTGTGCATTCCTGCCCCAAGGTCATCCACTAACTTTACTCAATATCCTGCCTCTCTTAGATACAGACACACACACACTCCCATGCACACAATCATGTTGACTTCACACTCCTATCAGTCTGTCGCGCTCACATGCTCACTCATTGAATAAACTCTGCTTCGGTCCCTTGATGCGGTAGCTGTGTCAATGCCTGCAGAGGTGAAGGCTGAGTTTGTGCAGAGCTGCAAATTGATAAATGAAATTTACCTCACTGGGAGAGGGATGAGCTGTTGAAAAGTGCTGGACAGCTGGAGAAATATATGGAGAGGCACACGCCTAGTTGTCCAAAGGCAGTGGTGCGGACTTGTCAACAGCTTTCTTGGGGCTGGTCGATGTGTACAATTAGTCTAAGTGGCTCATAGTGTGTGGACACACTGATAAAATGTCCCTACAGAGGGGTGGTGGTGCTGTTAGATTAAAGGACAGGAGAAGGACGCCATTTTTAAAACCAGTTGGGAAATTTTGAGAGGGAGAAAAAGTTTGCCCTTCTTTAGCACACAATGGCACAGGACCTCTGAGTAAGGCAGTAAATCCACCCTATGCTTCAGTCTGGGTCTCTTGTGTTAATGTCCATAGAAGCGTATGAGTTTGCAGCATACTGATATTAAAAATCAGCTGAAGCAAAGACTTTATTCAACCAGGCTATATACAGCTGAGCTGTATCTCTGTTACATTTTAGCGGCACACACCTGCCGTTGAACCGTGAAAGTTTAAGTGCCCGCCTTTAGCTTTGGTGTTTTAAGTACTAAAGCTGAGAAACGTTAAACGCTCAGAAATCTTGTATTTTGTCCTGCCATGAATGAAACGTCTGTTACTGACACCATCCAAGCAAATATTGCAATCCAGTTAGAAAAAGTGAATAAACTTGGTTAGTGAGCTGTAAAAATGACTTCTTTGTATTTTTCCCCAGGATGCTGGGAGTTGGTTTTAGAATTGGGGGGGGGGAGCCCATTCAGCAGACGTGTGCTGATAAATATCGTTGCTAATGTTTCCAATTGTTTAGCACAATTATGCAGACTTTTAAAACAGCTGGAACTTTTCATTGTTTGACTTACAGACAGAACAGATAATTATAGATTTCAGTTTATTAAGGGTCATTTAATTGCAGTTAATCAAAGTAAATTTGTCTACAGCAGTTGTTAAGTAGCTAAAAAACACTGTAAATTGATTTGTAGAGAAGTGTTGTTATTGAAGGAAAAGAAATGGAGCAGTTTCTGGGTCAAACTTGCTTGATTAGAAACTTTTTGAGTATTTAACTGCAATTTAAAAGCAGTGGACTCTTTCAAATTACAGTTTTGGTATTGATAAATCAGTAAATTAATCATTTAGTCCTAGTTTTCTGCCAACTATTGGGCATTAAAAGGGAGGTGGGCTTGAGGATTCAGTGCTGAATACAGATATTAAATAAAAATGTCCATGAGCAGGTTTAAATGTTTGTGTTCTTCACAGTTAATTAAAATTTGTGGTTTTATAAAGAAAGGTCTTCAAACGGTTGCCTTTTAAAAATCAACAAATGGCCTTGAAACTTCTGTTTCTAAATGAAAAATATGAAAAATCTAACACCACGTTCAGCAGCATACTGCTGCCCACCGGGCCTTTCCCCGTCCTAAAAATCAGCACCTCACATCACATAACACTGACATATGTCTGGGCTGATAAAAGCAGCAGATCTGAAATGAGGGATTTTGCCAGGAGTTCTTGGTTTAATAGGATCATGAAGTAAAAAGCCTCATATGTGATGTCTTACTTTAATTAATGCCGTGTCTTATCTTAAAACATGCCAGTTTTGAACTCTTGAAATTCACCCAGCAAGACTTTTAAGAGTCACTTAAAAGTCCTTTAGCTTGACTTTGAAGTAAGTTTTGGGAACCCTGTGTGGATAGTATTATCTAGCCCACAACTCAATCAGTTTTCCTTTATCTCTTTTTAATGAGGACATTGTGATCAGATACAGGTGCCGTATGTGTGTAAGTAGGTGTGGCGAGTGGGCGTTTCATGTGCTCATAAGCTGGGTTTGACATGTATGTGTATTTTTATGTCTGCAAACCCAGCGTGTGCTCACTGAACCACCCCCCCAAAGACAAAAAAGAGAGCTGAGTGTGTTTGCATGTGTGCCTGTGCGTGAGTGTGTTTAATGCATTGCAGTATTGTGTAACCCTGACTAATGAATCATTGAGAAGCCCAGCGGGCCAGGGGTGACTTGACTAGCTGATTGGTAATTAATTGTTAATGAGGCTTAGCAAGCAAACAGGGTTTTTGGTGAGAAAGAGAAAAAAGATAGAAAGCTACTGAGATGAAAGGACAAAGTGTGAGGGAGGGGGAAAGAAAGGAGGAAAGAATAAGACTGCGAGAGGCTGAATTGACCAGATACTGCATCAAGGCATCGCACTTGATTAATGGGCGTACATACACACATGTACAAGTGCAACAATGCACACGCACTCTGGAAGGTGGTTGAGTGACTCTGCATCACAATGCAGCGGCCTTGGGGAAATAGGAAGACTAAAAGGGGATTAAGGTAGACACCTCATCCACTGTTGCTGTTCTCCCAGGCTCATTGTCTTTTCTGGACTACACACACACACACACACACACACACACACACACACACACACACACACACAC
>NW_024582598.1:249158-297428 GCF_018398535.1 Haplochromis burtoni
CACACTCTAGTGGGGAACGTAGTTGTTAACGTTTGTGGAATTGCTCAACACCTGTGTTGAACTATCTTTGCATCCGTCCAACAGTATACAAGCTTGCTGATGTTGTCATGACTCAGTTAGACTCTGTTAGCTGCTTGATTTAAAGCATCCACTGTGGAATTGCAGTGCTGGGAAAGTTAAGTAGGAAACATAGCTGCATTTAAAAAATTATGAATAAATTGCTAAGTAAATAAATGAATACTGCACTATTCACAGAAAAATGTCATCCTTGACTCTGCATGTCAGTCAGACCCCTGCCTTCTAGAAACTTTGGGGTATTGGACATAACATGATTAATAAGTCAGGCAACTTCACTGGTAATGTTTTAATAGATGTAATGAATCAGTACTAATAATGAGTATAACTGGAACCTAATATGTGCTAGTTACAGGTGAGCTTACTGTCCAACTTCCCAGAATCATCCTGAGACCTAAATCTGTCCCTAAAACACATCACCTCAGCACTTGTGGGCTTTTCATAAGAACAAATTACAAGCAATGTAATATTTTTGTTGATAGCACATCTAGTTTGTTTTAAATATGGGTGGTCAGCAGGGGTTCAGTAATGTATAGTAATAATCCCCCAGATTTATAGTTTTATTAGTAAACGACACAGAAATGACAATTTGCATGTAACTTATCTACTGAAATCTAAAAGCACACATGGGTAGTTGATCTGCTAGCAAGCTCCTGAAAAATGTAGTTAAACTGGTTTAACTGCATTCATTGTATCACATGCTGTTTAACTCTGTAGCAGCAGCAAAATATATTTTTCTTCATTTATTAATCCTGCTCATCAAATCATTGACTGATCACTTGATCAACAAGGTTGAAGGTTGTAATTATATACAGTCACCAGTCTGAAATCACTGTTTGGTGTTTTAGCCTGAAAAGTGACCAAAGCTACTCCAGTAATTAGAATAATTACCTGCTATACCAATAATATTTATTCTTTTGCGTTCAATGCTGGAGCCACATTTTCTGCTTCAGCGTGATGATATCATATACACAAAGGCAGGTCCATAGAAAGGGCTCTCTGAGTGTGTTGAGGAAATACTTGACTGGTGTGCACAGAATGCTCAGACCCATCAAACACCTTTCGGGATGAAGTGGATTGCCAATTGCAAGCCGGGCCTTATCGCTGACATCAGTGCCTGACCTCAGTAATGCTACTGCGGCAGAAAAGAACCAAATCCCTGCAGCCAGGTTCAGAAAACTTGAGTAAAGACTTTCTACAATAATATTGACTTTTATAGTGATATTCTTATGTCTACGGCTTAGGAATATTTGTTCTCAAACACATATAGATGTGATGACTGGATGTCAACGGGCTTTGTTCAGCAGTTCACATAATTTTGACTATGTACTGTGTTTTATTTTGTGTTTGGCTCCACTACTTTGTTGTTTCCCACACATAGACTTGGGGGAACCATCCAGGTCTATTAACAGTTGCCCAATGAAGGCAAATTAGCCTTTTTTTCTTTTATCTATCCAAAATAATAACATAATCAAGCTCATTTGCTCTTACTGTGAAAGTTCAGTTGCAGGTAATCAGCTAGTCCTGTCTCCTGTTTCAGGTTGCTGTTACGGCAGTCCTTCAAGTCCCTCAGCTTGCTTGTCTCTCGATCATACACTCCTACTCCTACGTTACCTTCTTGGAATGCAGCTGGTAACTGTGGTCCCGTTTCGCACTGGAGATTTGCTGTAAGCTGAAGGGTGACTCTCACCAGAACGTGTAGCAGGTGGAGAGCTGAGGCTCAACGAAGCTGCAGAGCAGAACAAGGACTGCCATCAGTACCTGGGGTTCAAGACAGTGGAATTTGAGTCTGTTCAGGGGTCTTGGACATTAGTGTGCACCCACTGCAGTCTAATTATGTGGCAAACACTGAAGTCTTTTAAGTCTATTAAGCATTTAATGGCAGTATGCATGACCAGTAGATACTGGGTCACTCATTGATGGTTTAGTTGATGCAATGCTTAAATTTGAGATGAGAAATTTTCAGTAGGATCTTGATAACTGGAAATTCATCAACTCTGTTTTATTCTCGAGTCTTTTAGATTCATTTTTTTGTCACTTCATTAATCAGTAATTCACTTATTTGAACTTGATCCAGAAATTAGTGTGTGAAATTCCTGACTGTCCTCTTCGGTGTGAGAAGCTTATAGAGTTGGCAAGTAAGTTGAACTTAAATCCGCATTGAACCTCATTGTTTGGACTTGTATTCTACTCCCGGGTACCTGTGCAGGAAATTGAAGGACAAGTACACAGCAAAAACACAAAACAAGGATTGTGTGTTGCTTAATGTTTCTATGGCAGCTGCAAATGAAGGTATGCTGTGGTTGCTATGGCACTAATGGGGGAGGAGAGAGGTTTGTGTGTGCATTAAGTGATCTTTATCGAAGGGTAGGCATGTGTCACTTTGGCCATGGCATGCTGTAAAGTGTGTGATGGATGCATTCGAGCAATTCTGTGTGTGTTCGTGTAACAAAAGGGTCTTTCACAGTCCTGGCCTGTGGTGAGTTAAATTACACCCCCCACTATCTCAATAACCCAACTGGACCACCCCTCTCTCCTCTCTCCAGGGATTCATCTCTGGGTCAGTGTTTTCCTCTCCTGCCCTGGTTGTCATGGTTACTGCCTTAAGCGTCACCCAGGACGACGCACGGAGGTGGACTTGAGTCTCGGGCTTCACTGACTTTTGGAGTTTGCCATGAATTATAACCCAGAGGCTCCTGGGGCTGAAGCTGGCTGGCTGAAATATGGCTGCAGTTTTGTTTTGCTGTGATATATGGAGGCGGCGGCGCTAGCCATGCTACACTGCTCTGGATGTACTTTATTTCTCAGCACAGAAATCACCGTGCTTGTTTATGTAGGGAGAAGGCAGGGCAGAGGTAATTACAGTATAATGGTGCATGGGGAGTTTTCTTGGTTGGTTGGAGATCAAGAGTTCATAACAACTAACCTCAAGGCTTGTTTTAATAAGAAAGAGGCAAACTGCGGTCTTTGGAGAGGTTGAAACGTGCAACAGGATGATACGCACACTGTGCAAGAAAATGTGCTCATGTTTTGGATCAGTGTGTTTTTAACATTTGAGGAGCACAATTGATTTTAAGGATAGTAAATATTAAGCACAACTCTGAGATCAGCGTGAAGTTTGGACACACTAACCGACTCGTATAGGTGCTGGTACTGCACAATAATAAAATATTTTATCCACATTTCAGGGGCTATATCTGATTTTCTGCACAGCATGTTATAGTTTAAATGAGCTTTTACCAGTGAAGCTAAATTAGTTAATTCCGTTATCATCTTATATGTTATATGCATGTGCCTGTTCCATTGTCATAGCCTCAATAGTAATCAGCAATCTTAGGTTAGTAAATAACTTAAAAGCCTCATATGTGGCCACACCAAGTCAAGCCGAACCAAAATTTCGAGGACAGAATAGAGTAAAATAGCCTCTACGTCCTCTGATTTGTTGTCAGATAGTATTGTCAAAGAAAAGCACTTTTGATAGACCATATGCAGCATATGGACCCAGCATGATACCTGCAATTTTTTAGTAGTGTTTCTACTTCAGAAGCATTTACCTACTCTGTATTGTCTTATCAGTGAATTTTGTACAATTCGGCGAACTGTCTTGCTGACTTGGAATCGGCTAATATTAGCCAGCTTCTGTTGACAGATTACACACTCGGGCTGAGACCTGTTCACAGACCAGTGAAAGCAAAAGATAGATAGCTTCTGCTGTTAAGTCACAGCTTTTTTTTCTCTTTTGTTTAGGTGGTGGACATCTGCACTGGTGGTTAGTTGCAATTGCTCTACGTGCGAGTGATTTATTTATATTTTTTCCCCTCACGGGATTTACTATCCTTCTCGCTTTCAATCAAACATTCATTGTGTCACGCTGTCATGATTTCCACCATCTGGCAGCTGCACGAAGGGACTGGAGTTCCTTTTGACAGTTTAAAGATGTATTTTTAGGAGAAATGAATGTGTACAAACCACTGATACAGTAGACTAATGATTAATTCATACCTTTTGTGCAGTTGCATCTTGCAATAATAATGAATAGTTGTAAAAAGGTTGGTAGGGCTTCTTGACTGAAATTTTTGTTTGGTAAAAGCCAAATAAAATGAGTTTTCAAGTTTATCATCAGTTCAAGTCTTAATTAGGAAATCAGAACAAATTGTAATTTTATAGCAAAATTCTTGAATGGTTACATTTTTTTAGAACAAATTAAAGTGCAGATTTCTTCATTGTAACTCACTGTAAACCTTTAGTGCATCTTTTAGGATGTGATGATCAACATGTGCTTATGTGCGTATTGGTATCTCATGATAAAGTTTTGTGGGAGTTTGCGAAAGGCTTTTTGAGCCTCGTTTCTTCGACATATGTGACAGTGTATTTCTTTTATATGTTTCTTGTCAATTAAATAGACCAGCAGCATCTCTCCTTAGGTGACAACCTCAGAGAATATCTGGGATTGTGACATTTATAATGCAACACCTGCTGTCAAGGTTACCATATGCATCTTATATAGCTTGTAGAACCACTTTTAACAGGAATAATTTAAAGCAATCATTTTCTGTATGACTTGATAAGTCTCCCATCATTGTTGAGGAATTATGGCTCACTCTTCTTTATAAGGTTGTTTATTAAGTTCATTGATTTTTGGGCATTTGTTTATGCACAGCTCTCTTAAGGTCCCCCCTCATCATGAAAATCTGAACTTTGTCTAGAAAACACCTTTTTAATTATTTTGTTTTTCAGCAGATTTGCTGCTGTGTTTGGGGCCAATGTCCTCTTGCATGACCTAATTGTGGTCAAGCTCCAGCTTGGCTCTAGAATACTTAAGCACACAGAAGAGTTCATGTTTAACTCAATGACTGCAAGGAACCCAGGGTCTGTGGCTGCACAGTAAGCTCATATCCTCACCTCTCCACCATTGTGCTTGACAGTTGGTGTGAGGTGCAATATGAGCAAACATCTCCACTTTGGTCTCATCTCACCAAAGACATTGTTCCATAAGTCTCATGCTTTGTTCAGATGCAACTTCACACACTTAAGCTGTGCTGCAAGGTACTTTTTTAGAGAGAAGATGACTTCTGCAGGCCAAACAGGCCATTCTTGTTCAGTCTTCTGAGGCCTGTAGAATCTGAGATGTAGAACTTGGGTTTTTTGCAGTTTCCTTAAGCATTGCATCGTCTGATCTTTGGGTGGGTTTGCTGGGACATCCACTCCTGGGAAGAATGATGTTTTCCACTAATGAATCATCATTCTCACTGTAGGTGGAATTCAGCTTGTTTGGAAATGACCTTATAACGCTTCTTAGATTTATGTGCGGCAACAATTACTTCTTTAGGACTGCTGATGACTTTCCTCTTTAGCATTTTGTTAACACACGCTTGAATACTCCAGACCAAAACATCTGCATTTATAGAGGTGGTCACACTTACTGATGATCAGTTAATTAAGTGCATTTGATTAGCAGCGCCTGGCTGCTCCTTGTAAATTGCAGCATGTAAATTGTTCTAATCTTTAAGATAACAGTCTTGCTTGATTTGACGTTATCTGTGGATCAGCATTAAAGCTTTTTCGTATTGTTTTTTTTTTGTCACAAATACAACAGAAGCTAAACTGGAAATTGTTTTAGTGCTGGAAGTAAATACTGTAATTGTAGGTAAGTACAGCTCAGTGCTTGTAACAAAAAATGTGTTGTATTGTATGTAGTTTGATTTCAAAAATGAAAATTGTAAAAAGAAAACGAGGAGCTGCTTTTGGCTGCTCATTATTTCTCATGGGGTTACTCTGTTAGATGGATCTGTATGTTTGATTTCCCATTTTTATACTGGATGCTTTTCCTGATTCAAGCCTCCTCTTTATCTGGACTCGGGACAGGGGTTAAGTCTCCTGCTGGTCTCGAGCCAGGGGTCCTAGTGTGCAAGTTGAATTTGTTAACTGCTACGTATAAATCAAAATTCACAATGTTTCTTGCCTCAATGATTTATTTATTTACATTTCAAATGCATTGTATAAACAGCTTTGTATTGTGTAAGTATCAAAATTAATCTAATACCAGCAGTGTGCAAACCTTTAAAAATGACATCCAGCACTAGATGTAAGCCAGAAATACTTTGACTTTGTCAGAAACGCCCAGCCTGTACCCTAAATTTAATCAGCTACTTTTGTAAACTGCAGAGGCCATTGTCTGTCATTTTGCTAGCCAAGCACTTAAGATATTGTTAATCACAGGCGACACCCTAGTGACTGTGAGGCTTTTACCACAAACCTGCAGTATTTCAAATATAAATCCAGCCTCAGTCTTTCCCCTAATGCCATTTGTACAAATGAGACTTCTACCATTTGGTGTATTAATTTTACAAGATTAGCTGTTACAACTTCTTAAGGATTTGATGTCTCATTTTAGTTTTAAAGCAGTTCATTCATTCTGGCTGCCTCAGTAGGGCCTACTCGCACTGGTGTGTAAACAACATATAAGTGATGTGGTGTTAGTGCTGTGTTCAGCACTATGATCCATATCTACAGTGTGTGTCTACCCACAGCTGTATAGAACAATTTATAGAGAGATCACCAGTGACTGATCCACCATCCTCACGCTGCTGCAAGTACCTTATGTAAGCTCAGTGAAGTACACCATCAGCACTGTTATCTGGTCTCATGCTGCTAAGTTTATGGATGAATAATATTAAGAAGAAATACTTTTTTTCTTCCTCTCCACCTCTTTCTTATTAATGTGCTCAGCAGCCCCCTAATGCCCTTTCTGCTTACCCTTTCTAGAAGTTTATGCTCTTGGCACTAGCTCTTTCATTTATACTTTTCTTTTTGTTCTTATTCCGTCAACTTCTTGGTTTTTCACTGCTTTTCTGTTTTCTTTTTTTTCTTTTTAATGCTTCTTAACTCTTCCCTGCTGTTATAACTCGCTTTCCCGGTGTTTGCTCTTACTTGTCTTTATAGCTCCATTTATGTCCTCACCATCTCTTATTTTCTTTCTTCTCTTCCCTCCGGCTCCCCTTCCTTTTATATCTTTAACTTCCATATGTCTCCTTCCCCGCAGTCTCTCTGTTCTTTAGCCGAGCTGGTGCTGTAGCTTTCAGGCAAGTTAATGTCTGGCTGCTGGTTGGTCTGTTTACTGATATATCCAAGTAATTATTGGATAAGCTTTTAAATACATTTTGGATGCAATATCAGCATTACCCAGAGAATGTACGCAATTAAAAGTTTTTTGTTTTTTAACTTGTGCAACATCTAAATGTCTAATCTATTCTCCAACTTTACCTAAAGAAAAAACTCAACCATTGGAGTTGACTTTATCAGTCCTTGTGGAGGAATTTTGTGGGTTGTGGGGATTCATTTATGCACATCTCTCTAAGGTCATGCCGCAGCAGTTTTATGCAGTTTAGGTCTGGACTTTAACTGGGTCATTGCAACACCTTGATTCTTTTCTTTCTCAGACATCCTGCTGTGGATTTGTTGCTGTGCTTGGGCTAATTGTCCTATTTCATAACCCACTTTCAGCCAAATTTTAGCTATCAGACAGATGGCCTGACATTTGACTCTAGAATACTTTGGTATTTCATGGATGACTCAGTGACTGCAAGGTGCCCAGGTCCTGTGGCTGCACAGTAAGCCCAAATCATCACCTCCACCACTGTGTTTGACAGTTAGTAGGTGTTTGTGCTGATATGCTGTGGCGCTGTGCATCTCCACTTTAGTCTCTGCAATTTTTTTTTTCTTTTTAGAGAGAAAAGGCTTTTTCCTCACCTTTTTGAATTTTCATAACTTGCTTTAGATTAATCTAATGAAAAAGTAAGAATTTTAATTTATCTAATACTTTTGAAATAAGCCTTAGTATTTAGTGCTAATTAGCTGGCATAGAAAGATAATATGATGGGGACCATAATTTGCTAGACAAGCTCCATGTTGTATTGTGAAACAGTTGAAACTACTGATTGAATTTATGAACTCCACGGAAAAATGTTAACTGAGGTCATAGCTCAAAATGTTTCTCTGACAAGTTTAAGGCACTTCCACAGGCTTCAATCTTTAGACCTGGAAGCCTCCAAAATGGCCTCATCACTGCAGCCAACACTTTTCTAAGGTGCAGCTTTTATTTTGAAAGAAAACGGTCTCCTTTTCTGGTTTGTGTTACACTTATCAAACTTTCTTCACTGCTGCGATTGTAGTTGGACAGTTCTTATGGATGAGGTTGCGTGCTCCATGCAAACTACGAATGAGGTTTTTACCAACCGGTTGGGGAAAACACATTTTTTTTCCTCACAAACGTTGGTTGCCAGATGGTTGCAGACTGGTGTCTTGGCCCATGTGTGTGACTTGAGGCTTATTAACTTGATCCTATAGTGTCACAAATCCAAAATAGTGGACAATCTAAGATTGCATGGTTAGTGGTCTTTTAACTACAAAACTTCAATACAGTCTGATATTGACAGCAGCGTGAGGCAAATGCTTAGAGAACTGCTGTGATGGCTGAAAAAATGAATAGTAGCATGCTGGTAAAAGTTTCATTTTACCTTGATCATATCAATTTTTTAATTTATTTTACATTTTAGCTTCTTTCTTTTCTTGATTACAGGACTGGGTTTTCCTTACACGCTTCTGCTTTCTTACCGAGTTTGGGCGGTTGGATTTCCGATTTCGCTACCCAAAGGTAGGATGCCTCATGTTAAGTTTAATGTGTGTCTGTTACACATTACTTTTGCGTTCATCATCTGCTCTGTCTTCACAATTTTTTTAAATTGTTTAGTGTTTTCCTCTCGGCTAATTCTGTCTTTTTTCTCACCTAATAAAAACTGATACCACTGCTCTTTTCCTTCTCTCCTCCTTCCTCTGGCTGTTCCTGCTCTATCTGCTTCATCCCTTTGTTAATGCCCTAAAAAAAAGAAAAACGAGGAGTCCTTTTTTCCCTTTAGAGTGTTTTGTACATCCACTCCATCCTTTCTTTCCCTTGCGTTGCTTTACTGCTTTTGCCCGCAGACTTTGGAAACAATTTTGTCAAATAAATCTCATATTGTCTCACTGCCTCCTCTCTGATATCCACAACCCAGCGCAATCTCTTTCTCATTCTCCTTTTCTCTCTCTGTCTCCTCTTTGCAGTCTCGTTGCTGTCAGAACATATTGCTCTACTTTGATGACAGTTCTCAGTGGCCAGCTGTGTACAAGAGGCCTGAAAAGGTGAGACATCGACACCCTCAGCATCATGTCCTTGACAAGCTATTATCAAAGGAAAGTGCTGCTCCATTTGCTTATTCACATGTCATCGCTGGTGCTAATTTTCACATTTAAACCGTTGGATCACACGTTTCTCGCTCTGCTCCGAATAAAGAAAAGTTGTCCTTAAAAGCTGACAGTCTGGGGGGAAAAGGAGTTTTTGTTTTGTTTTTTTTGGTTTTTTTTACTATCTTTTTACTATTTACTATCAGGCAATTGTGTATTATTGATGATACTTGCAGTGATCAAGTATGGTACAATCCAAAGTTGTGAACACAAAGCAAGACACTAGGGAGCCCCGTGTGAACTGAAATGACAGAATAAGCTTCCTTCATATAAATGTCTACTTTCTAAAAGTAATAACGCAAATTAAAGGCTGGTTCAAGAACATTTTTTTTTGTTGTTCCCGTGCTTTTCCCTAACACATTGGATTACAGTGCATACTCATGAGCTTAATTTGATCACATTTATATCAGTTTTGGTGAGCAACATAACCTTGTGTTTATACGAGGAAACTGATCAAAGGCTCGGGCTCTATCTTCAAATGGTCTGTAAATCCTTTGCACTGACTGAATAGACTTTTAGCTTCAAATACCCTCAAAGCAAACAGCCTGCACTTCATTAGTGTATTAATGCAGTTTGTTTAATCCAATATGCTTGAGAGAAAAGGCAAAACAATAGAACAATTTATGTATGTGCACATATCAACCCACATTTAGTAAAACTCATAAACTATATAATATCTATATATATATATATATATCTTATCCAATGTTGATTGGTTGTTTACAATACAATGACTAAAGATTGCATAAAAATGCTGAGCCATTGAAACAGTGCTTTTTTTTTTTTTTTTTTAGACCACCCAATGTGAGGTTTATGCCATAGCTGACCTAAGTTAACAGTATTGTATTGGTAATTACTTAAATCTCTTTTTGATGTTTGTTGTAATGGTTAATACACCACTATGCAGAAGCTCTCTAATTGAGAAGATTACATTAAATGACTTTTAATGCTAAAATATAATTATTACTATCCACTTTTTCAAATCTAGTGTTAATTAATTAATACTTGATTAGTTTCTGACTTCTCAGAAAAGACCAGCGTGCCGGCTCAAATTTTATTTGCCTAATAAATAACAATATAATTTTCAGTTTCAAAGAACTTTTTGACTCATTTCTAAATATTAATATTTTATTTTTGGTGACGAGTAGTCTAATAATTGGTCTAATAATTTTGGACTGTATCCATGTGATGTTATAAGATATACTGTATCGAGATCTATATATCTTAACACATGACATGTTTATTGGTTGATTATACGATAATAACTACATTGCACAAAAATCTGGAGGGAATAGGGAACTTTTAAATATTTTGGTTCGTGTTAAACAGAAATACTCCATTTATTGAAATGCAGCGTTTTGCACTGTTTTCCAACTGAGATCTGGGGAAACATTTCCAAAAAGAGGATTGAGCTGGCATGTCACAGAGAACCCAGAAATGAGGAGATGTGTTGGTGTGTGTGTGTAAGGAGGGTGGAAAGGATCTGGTCAGAACAGTATGCTGCGCAGTGATGTTCTGATGCTGATGTGGAAATGAAAAACAGAATTACATTCAGGATGATAAATTCTTCATTCCTGCACGTAATGAAGTCTCAAAAAGAACTTTTCCTTGTCATGTTCAGTTCTTGTAATTTAAACACAGAGTCTTGATGTTAAACTAGGGCTGTGCGATATGCCCAAAATCTCATATCCTGATATAAGAATTCTATCGTCCGATAACGATATAAATCACAAAAATGGAACATTTTCTGTAAATTCTGTGAATCTCGGGCAGCTCGTCTTGCGGGAAGTGTTTCCAGCTGCGTGTCATGTAGCTGATACAAACGATACATTTTTAGACATAAGTTGTAAAGGCCGCTGTTTCTTTGTGAGTATTTATTACACGGCGTGCTGCGGGGAAAAGCCTGTTCTAACGTTTGAGTCTAAGGTTTATTTTTTTAGCACCTGGCGGCTCTTTTTTAATTCTCATCCGTAAATAATCTGCTCTTTCACGTGATTCAGTTTATTTTGAAAAGTCTCAACAGGATCTTGAGCTTTATTGTGAAAGGTTTATGTGGAACATAAACAAGCGGACCCGCGATGGTGACACCGTCGCTGTTGCTAACGACAACGCATAAAAACAGGCGTTTGTCCGTCTTTAGTGTGGTTATATAAAATATAAGAGAAAGAGAGAAGTTTAAGAAATTAATATAGCCACTACAGTGACCATCAAAACGATGAAAAAAATATTGTCGTAAACAGTTTATTTTGCGACACCACGAAACAAACGATAGCGTAAAATGAAACGATAGAAGTTTTTATCGTCATCTGATATATATCGTTATATCGAACAGCCCTATATTAAACTGTTTTTTTTAATGATCCTATTAAATGCTGCTGTAATTTTCTTTGTAAGTTAAGCTGTGTGACGAGAGTGAAGGTATATCTACTGTAGGAAATGTGTTTGTCGCTTTGATGATGAAAAGTGATCAGTTTAAAGTACTTTTTGACCTTTGATTTACCCTCTGTCAGAATATAATTTTACATCTGTCTTCTGTAAAAGCCTTGTGGTCCAGCAGCATGTGTGGAAATTAACCTTCTGTTTTTTTATAAGTTTCTAGTGTTTTTTAAACCAGGGCGAATTTCAGAGTTGGAAATGGCTATAACAGTTATTTAGGTTATGAAGTGTTTTGCGGCATATTGGAAAAATCCGTGCTAAAATGGTTTAGAACAGCCAAAAAAAAAAAATGACCCAAATACAGTGCATTTCTTGGCTGGTGCACTAAAGTAATTTGGTTGGTGGTGTATTCTTCTTCTCCCTGACATCTTGTGACACACAGACATCATGTTGAGATATTTTCAGTGCACTTACAAACAGCACATCATTTCTCAGCTTTCAGTCAGTTTCTCGTGTCAGATTCTCTAAATCAAACACTGCGGCTCTTATACGTCACACAGCTTTTAACATTAATGTCAAACAGTCAGACAGGGAACAGAAATCCACTGCAGAAGAGTCAGAAAACATCAGTTTTATTTGCAGCATTCAAACAGATCAGAAGCACGTTTTCAATCAGATTTCAACTAAAATCACCATGAATTCTGTGCACTGAGAAATATCTCTCTGGGAGCCCAACAACTGTGGGTACATCTTGTCCTGAGGTTTACTGAAAAGCACTTCGTGGAGGCTTTAAAAACTTGTTTTGATATTTCTGTGTCCGCTGATGTCAGAATTGCTACCAGAAGGAAGCCGTGCTGAGGCCTGAAAACAACCAGGTCATCAACCTCACCACACGCTACACCTGGTCAGGCTGTGTGGTAAGAGCATCACACAAACACAGATTTATATATACACGCACAGTTGCACTCTACAGCATCTTGTCCCTAAGCGAGAAACAAAGCAAATCTTTGGAAATCCAGTGCAGGGATGTTTTTCTGTATTTGAAGTTGACCACTGAGCTTGCTGTCTTGAACAGCATGTGTGTCCTTTACAGAGTATGATGTTTTCTCCTTTTATCATCCGACAGTTGAGCATATTTTTTTCGTTCCTATTGTATACTCTTCTGTGAAGTAAGAGAGCAAATCAGTAAACCCAGAGGGAGTGAGAGCTAAAGGCGAGTAATGTGTTTGCATAACGTTTTACTTATTTACATTTTTCCTCTGGTAATGATGCATCTCAATCAAACAGAAAGGTTCCCAAAGATCTTTCTTCACACTTTTTTTTTTTAACCAAGCAACACAAAGTGGTGTATTACTTTAGAATGTGTGACTAACAGCATGACTCTGTTGTTGTTGCGGTTACTGGATCTTGTTGCCACATTTCAGGCTACGCTGGGGTGTGAAATATGTTTGTATCTTGATATTTCAGGCTCCAAAATCTACTATGACAGCTCAGTGTCTCTGTGAGGCAAAATGTGCTGCATTTCTGGATAATAATACATGCATTTTTTCCCCTCCCAGGTGGAAGGGGATGGAAACGAGGAGGTCCTGAGCTGCGTGGGTGGCCGCAGCTTCCGCTCGGTGAGGGAGCGATGGTGGTATATCGCTCTCAGCAAGTGCGGGGTAAGCACTGACCTCTGACCCTCCGCAGCCTTCCCTGACCCTGCTGCCCTGGTTTTCTTTAGAAAGAGCAGGTTCACCACCAGACAATGCCGTGATGACGCAACACCTTTTTAAATGGAAAAACACAGAGAGAGCTCACAAACCCACTCCTGTGGTCACTGTGTGATTCTGTTTGTATTCTAAGACAAACGCGCGTCATTACTGCCATCACCCTCCATGTCATCGTCTGCTCTAGCCCCCCCCCTCTAGACACTGAGGAAGCAGGGAGTTATATTCTTGTCTTAGATACCAATAAATTGATTTAAATGCTTTTTTTTTTTTTTGCGCATTCCGGCAGAAAGCTCATACATTTCTGGTGCAAACAGCTGAATCAGATATTAAAATAGGAAAGCTCAGGCAAAAATACATCCAGCACACCCCGAGGAGGGCTCTGTGAAATATTGGATATTTTAAGGCTACTTTTTTGTGCTGCTTCCCAATAAATTTTAAATCAACGTGAGCATAATTTCTGTCCCAGTGTATGCTTACCCATTTGGGCATTTTGCACCAGGCTAGACTTTAAATAGTGGAAGTAAAAATATCTAAATAGGGGAAAAAAGAATTATAATCCAGTGATTTAGAGTACTTATTCAAGCTCCTAACCCAGTTAGACAGATACTCTTACAAACATTTAGAAACTGGTCTTCAGATAAGGATTATGCCACATGTTACGTTAAAGATTTGTGTGCAAAATGCCACACAGACACCCCTAAATTCATCTCCTCAGATGTTACAACCGATCCTTTATCTGTGTATCTGTCTCTGGATTTCCGCCTGACACTCTGAAGTGTCTTATCTCTCCCTTCATACTGCTACACTTTCTGCATCAAAGCACAGAGACTCTGAGTATGCAGCCGTCTGCTTCAACTGAGTTAAACATGCCTTGTGAGGCCTCCGCTGTAGCTGACTGGCTCGCTTTGGGGACATTGACGCATTGTGTTGCTTTATAATGGGATTGGTGTTGTGGTAATGGTGTGCTGGGAGAAAATGACCAAAGTGCTAGCTGTGGTGTGTTGTTTGTTGATACGAGTCTAGGCTGGGGCACCCTGTCCAAAAATTGTGAGCCTGGCTGATGATAGCTCAGTGATGATATATCCTCCTTCAGTCAAGGACAAATCCCAGTGATACTGTGTTTTTTTTTTGTTTTGTTTTGTTTTTTGTTTATTTCTTTCTTTCTATTTTTTAGAATGCAGGTAAGAGAAAGTGTTAAATATCTGCTGAAGGTGTACCCCAGCATGCCTGCCTATCAATGGCACACTCACCTGTACGCGAGCATGTCATGCTCCGATTCTGTGTGTAATTGTGTGTGAGCATTCCTGGCCTTGTATTTTTTGGGGGAGGGGTACGTAGGGTTGTTTTTGTGCTGCCACTTGAGAGCCCTAGCTGAAGAGGGATATGATTAGAATGGATGCTTCCTGGAGAGTATGGTTTAGTGTCACGCCAGCATCCGCTGAAAGACACGCTGCCTAATGCTGTTGGACTTGAGAATAAAGGCTCGCCTCCACTCCTGGGGAAATATGCATGCTACGTCCCGCAGCCAATTTCCACCCCTCGTCTCTCACGGCTTGCGTTCTCGCTTCCGTTTTGCTTTCACACCTCTTCATCTTTCTTACCTCTGTCGCTCACAATCTTTAGCTGTGTCTCTCTTTCAACTCTGTCACCAAGCTGTGACGCGCTCCACGCCATTTCATATCTATTTACTCCTGCATCTCCTGTTCCTCTCTGTCAGCCTGTGCCTAATTGTGTTTCTCCTCTCCATCTTGCAATCTCACTGGTCTCATTTCTTTTTTTGCCTCTCGCTCATTTAATGCATTTTCCCCAGCACCCTCACTTTTATCTGCTACTCCCTGTTTCCCACTTTGTTTCTGTTTCTCTCTTATCCGGCCCTTTTTTTTTGTTTCGTGTACTTTCCATCTCACTCTTTACCTGTGGAAGTGGGTCTAAATCCAAATCAGCTCCTAAGTCCTTAAAACAAGAGGACGTCTGTTCTCAATTCCCTTGCCAGCATAAACTGGTAAAATGTGAGGCTGGTTTTTATTTAACATTTCCAAGCAATTTCACTTGATTAATTATAGCAGGAAACCTCAAGGCTGCAAATAATTATTATTTCATCAGGGGAGGGAAAAAAAAGACATTCATAAATAAACTTGAAGTCATCCCAGAATTTCACATGATGATTCATAACATCAAAACTTTTACAAAGCTTTACAAAAAAAAATCGTTGTTATTATACTGTTGTCATTAGACTGTTTTGAAAAGTTGGTATATTAATAAAACTTGTGATGTAACTAATTGGGTACCATCAATAGAAAGTGAAGAGAAAACAGAGCAAATGCAGAATAATTACTTGCATTTGTACGAGCAACTGTTGTCGGAGCATTATTGTGTACTTTCAAACACAAGTGAAGATGTAGAAGGCTTTGAATTGCTGTAATCAACTTTTTCTTTATTATTCCAAGCAGAACTACTGCTAATGAAGCAAAATTACTTCAGCAGGGAACCAAGAAAGAACTGAAATTAGCTTGGCTGTAAAGAGGCAGGGGTTAAAGAAACGGCCAGAACTTTGCAGCTGTCAGCTTGGCCGAGCGACAAATCACAGCTACTGTATTTTGTCCAGGTTCTCCTGTTCTAGACGGGGAGCCAGTTTGAACATGAAACATTGCGCTTGTTCAGTGTAATAAATAACAACAACAAAAAAATAACAGGATTAGCTGACAGTGTTATGAGTCTTCTGGGAGATATATTTACCCATATAAAAAAAATCAGACTTTGTGATTTGTAGATTGTAGTAGTAGTTCTGGTGTGAACACAGAGTGCAACAGTTAAAACTGTGATTCTAGTAACATGTTCCTACAGTACACAGTGTATGCACCATCTGTGTGTGAGCTGCAACTAACATTTACCTGAACGATTAGGTGCTAATTACTTTTTTCATCAACTATCAGCTCACGGTCATCACAATTCCTGAAAGTGCAAGGTGATGCCAACAGCTAAATATAAATTACATTATGTTATTTTACATTGTATAGATTAAAAAATATGTGGACAGGATCCCTCGCTGAAGAAACCTAACAAAAAATCTCGTCTGCTATTTTACCCATCTGTCACCTTCTTCTTCACTGCAATTTAAAAATTTCATTCATATGATAAATCGCCACCACAAAGGGTCATGGAGCAGTGACTCTGGCAGGGAACTTTTTAAAGGGTTTGCATGTTTTTATATTTTAAAAGCGTAAAGGATTTTGCAGCCATGATACAGTATATTTCTGTGTTTTGTCCTACACTGATACAGGAGTGTACTTTTGGCCTGAAGGTGCTTATCATGGTCTGGGCTCTGCTCCTTAGATCTATAAAAGGAAATCTTAATCTGTTAATCTGAGTTTGTTGTTGAAGCATTTCTCTGACCGTCTGGCAATTTCAGTATGAGTTGTAGCACCAACTGCGAGTCAGGTCTTATCTCCTGACATCCATGCCTGACCTCACTGATACTTCAGTACCTGGCTGTGAGAAAATCCCCTGCTGCGGTCAGGTTATAAAATCCTGTGGCAGGCCTTCCTAGAAGAATGGCTGCAATTTCAGCATTATGGGAGATTTCACCTAAATTTTAATAACCACTTGAATTTACTGGTCATGCTCAGTGCTACAAGCTTGTGAAAGCAGATGTTTAATGGCCTCTGTAGCTTTAGAGAAGCAAATGATGCTTAAATAATCATAGTCATCAGGGCTAAGCTGACTTTAGTCAGGGAATTACCCAAGTAGATGCTATAATATTGCTACAGTGGTTTGGGTTTATTGGAGGCAAACGGGGACTACAAATCGGGATTTCTCCCCAAAGATCACGGATCGATCATCAAATAAAGCAGCTTTAGAAACCATCTGATCTTGACTGATTGTATGTTGGACTTGGACAAATGTTCAAAAAAGTCTTTCTGTTAATTAACTTCAATATTACCAGGCTAAGGGGTCTTATCCCACCTTCCCTTTATTTCTTGTAAGAAATAAGTCAACTCTCATTTGAAAAGTGAGGTTTTTTGAGAGTATAGGTCATGATATTGAGATCATTATACCACAAAAAGAGTTTAGTGAATGCTACGAATGATCTGGACCATGAACTTGTGTCTGTGCTTGTCTGAGTGCAGCATCCAGCATTACCAACATTTTACATCAGAGGAAAAACAGCAGTGCTGGTTGGAGTCATGATTATCTGATGATGAATTGTTTTATTCATGTAAATAACACACAAAGATAGTCTTAGAGTTTTACAGGGTTCCATTCTTGGGCCAGTGTGTATGACATCATCCATGCCTTGGTCAAGTAACATTCATCGAAAATGTTGCATACATTTCCACTGCTCTGCAAGTAATATTTAAATCTGCATTGCAGATTAACTACTATCAAGTCCCAATTAAATTAAAGCCTAGATGACTTGAAATGTTCTAATTCTAAATTCATACTAAACTGAAGTTACTGTATTTTTAAAAACACATTCTGGATGGCATTACCTTGGCCTCCGGTATTACTTTGAAGAACCTTGGAGACATTTTTGAAAAGGATACATCTTTAAACTCACACATAAAACTGACTGTGCAAACACAATTTTTGGAGAAAAAAGGGTTTGTTGCACTCAAACGCTACCCGAACATTTACGTTCCAGAGGCACACTCTCTCAAAAGACTCAGACATCCTTTGAAAATATTGTTATCTGCAGCTTAAGGGATCACAAGTTGTATCAGACTGTTTTGATGTTGGGTGAGAACACTTTCAGTGTGCGATACATCAGTGCGGTACGTCGAAAGTGGGTGCCTTTTACACCAGAAACCACCCAGCAACCCTAAACTCATCTGTGACCCCTGTGGAGAGAAGTCCTGCAGTGAAGTGCCACTTCTTCCCTCATCTCCCCTCTTTCCCGTGCATCTATTTCTCTCTCTCCCTTTTTGCATTTTCTTGTTTCCTCAACCTCTCTTTCTCTCTACCTGTATTTTAAACTTTCTCTCTCCACATCTATCACTCTCCTTATCTCTGTCTCCTTGCTCTTTGTGTCTGTATTGATTTTGTGGCAGTGCACGCTCCACGCTTCTCGCCCTTTTTTGATAGAGGGAGTGAGATGGAGTCTCAGGCTGCCAAATGAAATCAAAGTCTTTTCTCTCCCCCTCCCTCTCTGGTCCCTCGCTCAAGCAACAAGCGCGAACTCCATCGGCTTTGAACTTACGTCTGTGAAATGAGCTCTCTGTGCTCTGATTGTCAACCCATCTTTGTGCACTTTCTCTTGTTCTTGCTCCCCATACGTCTTTTTTCTCACCTCCCAAATTCATTTCAATTTGATGCTTTTTGTGTTGAGAACTGACAAGTAAACATTCACATTAATCCAATATTGGCTTGCCACAGGGGCATGCTAGTTTTCTTTGTGGTGTTTCTCCTGACTTAAATAAAAATAAATATTCTCTCTTTGTGATAGCTTTCATACCACTGCACTGTCAGGCAGTTATATCAGATCAACATTTGAAGATATTGAGCTTAACAAATAATTAAAATCACAGTATTAATAATTGAGACCAAGAATACTCAGACTTAAGCAAGAGAAAGCTGTTGCTATGGCTATGATCTTTTCATCTTTCCTGTTAATTTGAGCATCTCTGGATTTGCAGCACAGTGTCGGCAGAACAGCCCAGATTCCTTTTTCTTTCCCCATCAACTTTTTCCGTACACCTGGAGGATCCTGAGGTGCGCCGAGGCCAGCTCGAAGAATGACTAAATGACACAGTTGCATTCAATGCATTCAGTTGTAATCAGGTATACCATACCTGTCTCCTCATAGTAAATTACCAGATATGCACCAATTGCCATTTTCTTAGTCGAGTCCAATTCCTCTGTCGATTTTTGCAGAACTCCGATTTTCTTTCTGGGAACAATGACTTGCAGTATATGCAACCAATAAATAAATAAATAAATACAAAATATAATTTTCATAATAAAAGAAATAATTAAAATTCACAATTTCCCCCAAACTGGAGAAGGTTACAGAAACGTCACTTAATCAACTGAAAATAAATCGCTCTGCTACTGGAACGAGGCACAGATAATTAACTGAAAACGAATTACTGGACACCCACCTTTACCTGACATATTTTTCACCTTACCAAACAAAAGCAGGTGCAACATATTTATATAACAAAACAACTGTCAGGTACTTAACAACACTTTCCAATATATGCGTAACTTCACCAGGATGTTGACCCTTTTTCGCTCATCTCTATAATTTTCCTAGTATCTGCTTTGATTCTTTGTTCACACTGAGGCTGCAGGCTTGTGGCTGGCTCCTGAGCTCTGGATGGCTTTGTCCAGTTTTCCTTTGTAACCTCTTTCAAAAAACCAATGTTCAGCTGGGTGGAAGTGATTTAAGTGCTGGAATAAGTTTGTGTTCATGAACCTTTTCGTGGTGGTCCCGCATAATTTACTTTCACATACTTTGTTTTTATTTTCACAGTGAAAAACCTCCATGGTAATGGCACACCAGCATGTGGCTCTAAATATGCATGTATTTAAATATATATATTTCGGGTTTCTAAGACTTTAATTATGACAGACGTTTGAGAGTAAACAGGAAAGGTGGGAGAGCGGGGCAAAGTAAATAGCAAATGGCACACGGTGGAACCGAACTAAGGCTTCTGTAATAGCCTTGAAGCATATGGATCACCTGCTTAACCCCGTGAGCTTGTGGATAAATATTTGACTGCGACAGTGTATGTGGTGCGCATACAAGAAAGGGAGCTGCTCCTAATCTATAATTTACAACAATGCAACCATTAACTGTATTTGGTAGTTATAATGATATCACTCATTAGCCTAACATTATTATTCTTTGGAGCCATATTTGGAGGAGAAAGCTTCCAGCTAATGTTAGCAAGTTGGTTAGCTAGGTTCAGTAACAAACAATGCATACAAATAAAAGGCCACAATATGACTCACCTAAACTTCTTGGGCAAGTTCTTGATACAATTAGCTGCAAAGAAAGCTAAATAATTTGTCAAATAAGCACATTAAAAATGCTTCACAAGGGCCCAAGTACACAAAAACGGTCAAGGAGTTGAATTAGCCAAATGGATGTCTAACAGCCGGCTAATGTCACTCGAAATGCCCATGCCCCTAATAATGCATAACTTTAAATGGGTAAGTTATGAAAAATTCACCCACCCCGTATGGTTGCATACAGGGTAAAAAATAGCTATAGAGACCAAAATCATTTTTCGGAACTAGCTGTAAACATGTTTACTTCCCCTCTAAAGTAATTTGGTCTGTGGGAGTGGATTTGCTTTTTTTGAGCCAGCCTTGAGTGACCATTTGTAAAAGCAAAAATATCACCCAAATTCATTTTTATGAAGATCATAGATAAACATAGTGCATTAATATTTTGTACAAATCTGCTAACCATCCACTGTCCACTTCTGCTGCTCTCTTATGTCTTGCAGGGAGATGGCCTGCAGCTGGAGTATGAGATGAAACTGACCAATGGCCAGTCTTTCTGGACGCAGCATTTCTCTGCTGACGAGTTTGGTAAGTGTGATTAGACTGAAAGTGAGAGATTATGGAATGAATCGCTGATGGCACAAGCCTACACCACTTAGCACGGCCAATAAAGCACCTTCAACTGAACAAATTACACAAATGACAATAATGAAGGGATGGCTGAATGAATTAATGATGCTAGATAAACTGAGAGGAAGGGATGAAAAGAATAAAAGAGGGCCAACGTAGCATCTAAATTAATTATTCCTACATCACTAATGTTTCCTCCGATCTCTCACACTCTTGCTCTACTGTAACTGCCTCTCACTTTTTCTCATTTAATCCAATATATGGATATTGGATTAAATGAGAATCCAAAGAGCAGGGTGCTTGATATGGATCAAGCACCCTGCTCTTTGGATTTATTGTCCCTTGTAAATTATCTGTCTTTCCCTCATACGTTCTACTTTCTTTTATTGATCTGAACACTTTGTACACCTTATTTACTCCTTCTTCCTTTGTATCTAAACCCACTGTGTATCTTGTACATTTGCCTTCTTTCATATTTCTATTTCGTTCTTTCTCCTCAAATGTTCTCCTTTTATCACAAGTTTTCTTGAATTTTTCTTCCTCCTTTCACAGGCATCTTGGAAACAGACATCACGTTCCTGATCATCTTCTTCATGGTGTTCCTTCTCTCCTGCTACTTTGCTTGTAAGTACTGCCTTTTATTTCACTCTTTTAATGTAATAGGAATTCAAAGCCCCACAGAAATGCAATTTTTGTGTCAGATCTATTATAAAATCTACATGGTTTCTTGATGGGATGGGAGTAAGTTCTCGTGTTTGTTCAGATAAGTAAAGGTGGAGCATGTGCCGTTTTCATTTTGGGCAGAGACTGAACACGAGCATCAGGGAAGCAGGAAAGAGGAGATGGTGATAGCGAGCCTTGGTTTTCAAGTAAAGGTGAACGGTTGAGTGGAGAAGGTAGCTGCAGCCTTAAGGTTACTGAAGCGAGTTTGTCACGTAAAGGTCAAAGCCGAAATAACCCTGAAGCAACTGAGAACAACAGCTCCTGGCAAAATCCCCTGCTTTCTTCACGTCGGGCGTTTCTGTGCTATCATATGCATATCTTCCTTTTTATAAACTGGCAAGGGGGCAGAATCACTTGTATTGCACCTAATCTGTAGTTTGCTTCTCTAGACGATCACAATTAAGCATCCATTTAATGATCTTTGGACCCAATGAGGCACGCTTCAGATTAAGAATGGAAGGTTGAATCGCACAATCTTTCACAGCACTGAGAGTCAGATTTATATTTTTAAGTCTGCCTACTAAATTAAGTTCTGGTGAGATTTTTCTGTTAGCGCTGTTAACTCTCACTTTTTTTCCAGCTGTGAACAAACTGATGCATGTGTTTTGTTTGGTTTTTCCCATGTGGATGCTTTTTCTGACATCTTTATTGGGGTCCTTACTGACGCTGGGTCTTGAGATTGACTTCATTCTGAAAATCTTCAGAGGATTTTAAATTAAACAGTCAAGATGTGGCTGAATTGACTTTTAGCTTTAATACAAGGATATTAACAAAAGTAATGCATTAACTCTTTAGCAATTGCAGTCAATTCTATATGTAATTTTTAGTATAGAGACACAAAATTGTGTCATTGTCCTTATGAACATAGAAGAAAAGCCATATAACCAAACAGAACGCAAGGATTTCACCCTTTATTTGACTAAAAATGACAACAAAAAAGAACGAGAAAAAGAAAAGATCTCAAATTTTGAAATGGGTAAATATGTGTGTTTTTAAGTATGTATTCCTATCTGAAATTTGTTGACAGAAATAAACTTCAAAAAATTGAAACAGGGTAAAAGATACTTCGAAAAGTTGTGTAATGTCTTAAAAACAACCCTTAGTTGAATCTACACATACACACAGTGTTGTAACAGATTGGCTGTTTTACCTTTGGTCGCTGAAACTATTTTTCCTGCAGTTTTTTTTCTTTCTCTTTGATGTTGCCTTTACTAAAGCCAAAAATGTGTCCAAACAACAGATGTAGATTTTTTATTTGGCACAAGCTGCTCGAGTTGCACAGTGGGCTCGGTGTTTGAGTTTTTCCTCCATGATGTTACCATGGCGCAGGCTGGACGGGGCGGGCTCACGTGACGACGCTCTCAGTACTGTTTTAAAGGGGACTGTAAATACCGGCTGGAGTATTAACAGAGTTCGAAAAAAGCAACAAGAAAAACGAAACAAACTCAGAAATAACCAACGTGGGCAAGATTACGTCGATTAGAGGTTCTGACTGTCGGTTTCAGTTCTCTTTGGATTAATCCCCCTGCTCCGCTTGAGTCTCTAGTGGAAATCACTGCATGCTCTCAGAAACACTTCTGAGCACTGTTTGTTGCTGCATCCATAAAATGCAAGTTGCAATACTACTACGCAGGAAAAAAGCACTTGTAAACAAGATCCAGAAATGCCTTAGCTTCTCTGGGCTCAGCTCATTAAAGGCTGACGGAGGAGAAATGGAAACTTTTTTCAAGTCTGAATAATCAAAAATGTAATATCTTTTTAGAATTCATGGACGCTTTGTCCGTTAGAGTACAGAGGAGAGGGCACTTGTTAACGGCACACAGTTCAAAAGACGATGAGGGTAAAAAGGAAACGTGGGATGGGTAACTTGCACATCTGTATGCAGCATTAATACTGAACCACACATGGAGATTTTGGAGCAGCATGTCGTGTCATTGAGATTAAGGCTTTGTTCTTTAGGGGAGGCCTTGCTTTATTATCACCACATTCTATACATACTACAGCAACGTGTCTCTGTTTTAAAAAACAGGAACTGAAAACTCGAGAGACGCGCACTCGCAGAGAGGGGGGGAAAGCGCAACAACAGTGTTTGCAAAAGCTTCAAAGGGCTGTAAATGAATATGAAGTTTTTGGGAAGTTTTTGTCTCTTTAAAAAATATCATTAGAGCACCTGCAAAATTCCCAGGAGGATTCAGCAACACTTGGCTGGCTAAGCCTGCTGTAATACAGGAGAACTAAAAGAGTGTGATCGTTTATGACCCTTCTTCTCTCTATAAATTTTCCCCCCAGGCCACTGCTGTTTGCCGGAGTGTTTTGGTAGTAAAATAGGCTGCTTAAATACGCATTAAGAATATTTCCTCTCGGATTATGTGCCGTGAACAGAGAAGATGTATAAGGCGTCATCTGGAGATGTGCATCGTGAGATGGATGCATACTAATGATCGCTCCCGCCCATTTATCTGGCCCGTTCCCTTGTTCTTGCTCTTTTCTTCTGCCTCCCAGTCTCTGTACCTCTCCCGCTCTCCTTCGCCATCTGTCAGTGTATCCTCATCCTTTTTATCTTTCCCCCAGCACACACACCTCTGTCACCTTTATCTCTTGTTATTTTATTTATTTATTTATTTATTTTTTTACCTGTAGACAATCTGAAGGGAAGACAGCTTCTTCACACAACCTACAAAATGTTTATGACGGCAGCAGGTGTGGAAGGTGAGAGCTTCTGTCCTGAACAGACACGCACACTGACAGAACACACACACTCGAGATGACTGAGCCTCTTGCACGGTTGCAGCATCTCACACCTTAATCCCCACTTCAAGAGCACAGATATTATCGCACTTATTAGCCTCTGAATAGGACCTACTGCAAACAGTCGCCCTGTGTTACAGTGTTTAGTGGAGCATGCTGTTACTGATGAACCCCCTCCCCGCTCTCCTCATCCTGTCCTCTTCTCTTTCTTCACCCCCTTATCTCACTTTCTTCTTTCTTGCCTGCTTGTCCTCTGTCTAAATCCCTTCTCGATTCTCGTGCCACCCCTGAATTCGCTTTCACCCTCTCCTCCCACTTCTCTCAAGGATTTTGCTCCTTTTATAAATTCCTTCTTTTTTTCTGTCTTGCTTCCCTTCTCTCCTCCCTCATTATCATCTGCCTGTCACCTTTGTTCTGTGTATTTTCTTAACTCCCACATCTCTTCCTCTTAATGCCTTTTCTCCTCTTCTGTAACGCCTGCTCACCCATCTCTTTTCCCTCTTTTCTTCCTTCTGGTGGTTTTTTTTTTTTATAATTTCTCTCCTCCCTGCATCCTTTCCACTTGGCAGTGCTCAGCCTGCTGTTCCATTGTGTCTACTGGGGCCTGTATGCTAGAGAAGGAGTTGGCAATGGCAGCCTCAAAATACTTGGTGAGTTCCTCTCCTGCATCGATCACTGACTCAATGACTGACACTAACTCTGCACTGGAAAATCGCTCACTGCCTGAGCAGAATGAATGATAGGATGCTGATGGGTGCGTGTGCAGCTGAAGAAATGTAATAGGTGGTTCAGCGTGCACGGGCTGGATCGGGTGTGATTGTACGTGACTGTGTGCGCGAGCAAAAATGTGTGCGGTGACCTGATTTTATCGTTCCCCTCTGCTATCTCAGATTCGGAAACCACAACCTAATTACCCCTTCTGTCTCCTCTCTCTCATTTTCTGTCTCTCCCTCCACCTCTGTGACCATCTCCAGGGAAATTACTGTTCTCCGTCAGTTTCTTGGTGTTCCTTCTGATGCTCATATTGTTGGGTAAAGGTTTCACTGTCACCAGGTGGGCGCTTTGTCTGTGTGTACATGTATTATCTCACTACACTGCAGTGTTGTGCGCGTGTGTGTCTGTTTATACAAGCCTGTCACATTTTGTGGGTATTTTTATGCTGAGAATGTCACTCACTGTCAGCACTTACCGTCACCATGATGACTTGATGATGCCGGGTGACAGGAGTCAAAAAGTCAGTTAGGATGCTGCGTCTAATAATGTGGGCGAGCGCCTGATGTGTGTGAAGGGATGTCATGGATAAATGATGTTATGGTGTGAACTTTCTGATGCTGAAGCATTACCTTTGGCTCGCAGAGCCGGCTGACAGGTTTTTTGTTTGCTCACTAGTTTCTGGCAAGAGTTAGCAGACATTTGCTTGGGACAGGCAGTTAGACAGCACAATGGATTATTTAAGAGTGCTTTTCTTCACTGGAATGTCAGCATTTATCCATCTTCCACATGACTGGACAAATGCCCTGCTCATCCAACTGTCATTGGTCTTGCCTGTTTTCGAATGCTGGATTCAAACTCCAGTTATCAAACGGGAGAAACGTGCCAGTTTTTATTTGACATCAGTTTCTGAGTTAGCTTTATGTGCGAAGAAAAAGTCATGCAGCTATACGATCTTGCTTTTTTACAAATCACCTCTGTTTATAAGGTATTTTTCAGAATCTTGATTTTATTTTTCTGCCAAGTCATCATCTAAACATGTGTCAAAGTTTGAAGATTGGTTTTGCTTTGGCTTGGCAAAAATTAAATCTCTTTTTTCATACAGAACTCACAGCAAAAACTTAGCTTGCAAAATTTTTAAGCTGGCTTTTTTGACTCTAGGATTAGATCCTCCTGGGTTCAGAAGATTTCTAGACGTATTAAACTCTCTTAAAACCCCAGTGAATAAAACGAACTGCTTCACGGCTAAGCATGAGGCAGAGCTATTTATCTGCAGCGTTTAACTAGTTGACAATTTGCAGATAACTACTCAACAACTTTGATTTCTTTTTTCTTTTCTTTTTTGGTTGAGCGTAATGATGAATTAGCTGTGCAAAAAGATCTTTGAAATGCTGATGAAGGCTTAACGCTGAAATGCTTATTTGTTGACAGCTACAAATAGAGAAGCATTAATTTCTGTTTTTGCTCCATCCATAAGCCTGCAGCTGTTTTAAATATATAAATAGCAGAGAGTTTAATGCTCACATATCTTTGTGCTGTGTAGTTCTGAATAGCTGTTTTTTGATTAAGCTGTCTGCTTGAGTGTAAAGAAGCAAATGCAGGATTTTGTGTCTTTCTGTGTGTGTGTGTGTGTGTGTGTGTGTGTGTGTGTGTGTGTGTGTGTGTGTGTGTGTGTGTGTGTGTGTGTGTGTGTGTTTTGCATCTTAGGTTTCCTTTGTGTCTCTTAAAGTGTGTCATTGTATTTTCTTCTTATCTTCCTCCAACTTGTGTGCAACCTCTGACCCTGTGTTTATCCTTGCATATCACAGGGCGAGGATCAGTCACAGTGGGTCTGTGAAACTGAGCATCTACATGACGGTTTACACAATCACCTACGTCATCCTCTTCATCTATGAGGCGGAGGTACTGTTTACACAATCACCAACACTGCTGGAAGGGACTGGAAGTTTATTTTTAATATCGATTTTATCTATACATATATTTCTAGCCAGCAGTATAGCATCATATTTTTAGAGCCATTTACTGTGCTCAGAAAAAATCATGCTGACTTTTTCCACTATGTAAGATTGACAGGCTTGTTATAATGTGAGTAGGTGTGCAGGGAAGTAGCTTGGCAGCTATAGTGTGGATTGTTGGCAAAATTTGAACGCCATGCAGTCGACTGGCATAACTCTGAAGTTCTTATTGTTTTAATTTGTCCAATAATTCTTTGGTAACAAAATGCCTGCGAAACTGTACTGGAGCATCAGCTGTGTTCTTGTTTTTATCGCCAATTAGTTTGAGCAGACTAGGACATTTAACTAAGATAGTAAGCGAAATCTTAATCCTGCTAAACATTAGCACATCTTCACCCCTGTGAAGCTGTAAAATGCTCAGTAATGAAAAAAATAATCTTAATTGTTAATGATGCTGATACAGTATGACCATAAACATGTGTGATTCATTTTAAGTTTTCAAAAGATTGCTATACAAATACATATTTGAGGGCTAAGTGTGAGAATATTGTTGATGTTATTTACTTAAGCCTGAGCCTGTTTGGTCACGATTTGTTATATAGGTGGGGATCTTATATTCATTTTTTTGCACAGTCTGTTTACTATGTGGTGACTGAATAGATAAATATTAATTATCAAAATTGTGGTCAGGCCCTGTGATAGACTGGGCACCTGTTGAGGCTGTACTTTGCCTCTCACTCTGACATCTGGGATAGACTTCAGGCCCCGGGAGACCCCGAATTGGAGAAAGTTGAAGGAAAATGCATGGATGGATAGAAAATTGTTCTAAATTAATTGAATATTGATTAATTTGCTAATTCAACTATAGCTCCAGAGTCAAAATGAATTAATAATTATGCTAATAATGATTTAATACCAAGCATTTTCTGGTTTCACCTTGTCAAATGTGTGGATTTCATGCTTTTTATAATGCTTTGGTTTTGAAGTCTTCAGTGGATAGAATGAAATAGTTGTCTTTTGTACGGATCAATTAATTACAGCAAGATTGATTGCTTCAATGGGGGAATAACTGAAAGAATAATCAAGACTGAAAATATCCTTTAGTGCCAGTCCTGTGAACGGTGGCGATCAAAGCTTTCAGTTCAAATACGAAAACTTTCCGATCCCTTTGCCCTTCAGGTGTGACATGAAAACAGCGTCTGAATTATATCCGGGATGATTGGGTACAAGATTTCTCACACACCTAAACTCGACACAGCATCTGCACTCGTGTTATTGCTGTCTTTGGCTTTTTTAATAATCTCATAAATATTCATAGAAGAGTTGGGCTCATAGATCAGCGTGGGCTGTAATGGCTTTTCCTGTCAAGTTATTCATTACATTGATACATTACTAATTATGAAAATGCATCAAGTTGATTGTAAAAACAAAATGCTGAAATTCATTGATGAGTTACAAATTTTCTATCTTGACAGAAACAACCAGACAGTTCCCAAGTGCAACCACAACATTTATGGTTCCTTATGCCAGTGCATATAATGTACTCGAGCTCAGATCAAGAACCTTTAGAGTTTTCCTTGACAGGGACGTTAGACTTTGTAATCAGCCTCCACTCATTAATTCTTATGCCTCTCTAGGTTCCAGCTTCGATGAGCTTATGAATTAATAACAGACTCGTTGCATACATCTCTGCATACTGTAAAGCCTGCAGCAACGTGACATGTAAACATGGTAAATGCAGGGACGGTGGATTACAGTGTTTGAGCACAGCACGATGGTGATACATTTGGCACAGTGTAGTGGAAGCTCACTGATAACTCTCACAATACAATATGTGGATCCGAGGCAGTATAATTTCTCTGGTGCCTGCCCTCTTATATGGTCGCTGCTATTAAAGAGCTCAAAACTCCAGGGAGCTCCTGCTAAAAATAAGCTTAACTAGGTTACAATTGGAACTGAAAGGAAAACTTGTACACTGTTTCTTGGGTTGCAGTCAGGAATCTGCCAGGCCCTCTGAAATCAAAGCAGGGCTGTGTTCTAAGTGTTATAGCTGTCTGTTACCATATCTGAATGTGTGAAAGCATTTAGTGTGACTCTTTCCAAGTGTCTGAATGAGTGAAAACAATGTTGAATTATTTCTAATCATTCCTACTGGCGATTCAGGAGGAAGTATCAAAAGTGTTTGTGCTTCAAATTTTATTTGTGCTTTAAGAGCGAACTCGTGGCCGTAAAAGTGGGATTTTGTCATAGTTAAGTTCTGCCTGAATTTCCTTTTCACCCTTAAATCATAGACAGACAACTTCAAGCTGTTGTGGAAAACCTGTTCACAAAATTCATGCACAGCACAACCACACGTGTCCCCGCAGGTTCAAATCTACATCTTTGCGTCTTCTTTTCTCATTCTTAAATTTATACAAAAATTGTGTACCCTTTTAGATATTGCAATACAGAATTAAAATACTTTGTGACTCTCTGGTGTGCTGGGGAGGTTTCAAGCAGGTCCACACAAACTACTCAGATCTATGCATTATGCAGTATGAGTAACCCTGGATGGCCCATGCTATCCTGTCACTGGACTGTGAAATGCAATCTAGTATCAGCAGATTCAAGCACATGCCCCAAATACACACATACAAAGCCTTGCACACAAATACCAGTGACCTAGTTGTGAAGTATCGGTGTCAAAGACTCACACTGAATGCTACAAGCAGAGCTTTGCCTCGGTCATCACAGTGGATCTGCTGAACCATGAGCTATCCATCTTAGTAATTAAAGCACCAGCTTCAGTATAAAGCTTCTTCCCTCCTTTTGTGTAAAATATTTTGTACTTGTTTTAATGTGTGCGTGGTAATTTTGGCATCATTTCCTCCTGCCAGTTCTTTGACCCAGGTGAAGTGCTGTACGCCTACGACAGCCCTGCAGGATACGGACTCATGGGCCTGCAGCTGGTTGCGTATGTGTGGTTCTGCTATGCCGTGCTGGTCTCCCTGAAGCACTACCCCGAGAAGCAGCCCTTCTACGTCCCTTTCTTCACCACATACACACTATGGTGAGACCTGCACTGCTCTCTGCGCTTAATAGCACCAGAGATGGTACTGGGGTTTTGATTGCACAAGTATAAAAAAAAAATACACATTTCTCTGCTTGAGGACTCTCGATTTGAATAATTTATGCTGTTCTGTGGGAAAAAAAGTGCATGAGAAAGCTCATGTTTGAGCTATCTGGGAATAAAAAGGTGTTTACACATCTTCTCTGCAGTAGTGTGCAGCCAAACACTTTTACCTCACACGGTTGCAGTGTATCATTGTTTCTGACTGCATGATTGCTAAACAATACTGTGTGTTTTTCTGAGTTGGTGAGATATCTTCTATTAGAATAATTTATGCTTCTTTATATGTGTGCCAGATATTCAGTGCTTTGTACTGGATCAGCTACATACTTCTACACAATCCTGAGAAAAAAAATATCTTGAAATTACACTGCTTAGTATCTCTAGCCGTCACCCACTTATATATAACAGCAGAGGCTTGAAATGAAGAGTAGATTACAAAGACTAATATTATCTATGTATTTCTCCCTCATTGCAACCACAATCCCCCGCCTCATTATCCACATCTCTGCTCTTTCCATCTTTATCTCTCTATATGCTTTAAATCTTTTAATCTCTCCCACCATCAGACCACATTCTTGTAGTTTTTTGGGGGTCTTTATGTCTAAATGTGTTCACTTTTCCTCCTCAGGTTTTTTGCTGTGCCTGTTATGGCTCTGATTGCCAACTTTGGGATTCCTCGTTGGGCTCGGGAGAAGATCGTCAACGGCATTCAGCTCGGGATCCATCTCTACGCTCACATCGTCTTTCTTGTTCGTATTGATCGCCCACTCGCATGCAGACGAGTTCATATTATTTAAGTCACTTTTTCCGTTGTCAGTCATACATTATTTCTTACTTAACTTCCTCATGCTGGTTGTCTTTTACACACATCATTATCTTCCTTTTTCTCACCTTCGACACGTTATTATTTAGTAATGAGCCCGGCTCAGGCAAATTTCCATTCGCATGCCTGCTCACTACATTCCTCGCACTTTCCTCTTCTCTCTTGGATCTGGATGTGTGAAAGCTACTATATACCCTGATTTTAAACTGTGTATATATGTGTGTGTGTTTATTTTATATGCACATCTGTGTCATTTTATAATCTGTTTGCCTCTTAGGTTATCACACGGCCTTCAGCTGCCAATAAGAACTTCCCATATCATGTACGGACATCCCAAATCGGGATTCTGCTGTCCAGTCCGAAAGGCGGTGAGGGGGCGGAGAGTTTTCCTCATCATGCCTATGGAAATAGCTCCTTCCTGGGAGACTCGCAACCTAACTTCACCGAACTTTTCTCCATCCAATCAGTAAGTGTAAACTGCAAGTGTTTATGTATATTTGAATTTATAATTGATATTCTGGACTGGAATTAGATATAATACAAGGAAATTGAAGACCTAGAAAACAATGTGCTTTTATCAGAGTTACTGCACATGTACTTACATACTATATAGAATATAACTGGATCAGTTGTTTCCTAATCCTTTTCAAATGTGCACATTTCTGTGAAAAGTGAAATTACCTCATTGCCTCACCCTAAAAATTTCCATTAGCTTAATAATAAAGTAACTAAGGGAAAATGTACTCAGGGATTACTTCTTCCCAGAAACTTTCATAGCTTCCTAAATGTGACAGGCGAGTGCAGTGAACACAGACTGATATTAAAACACTTTAGCACAGTGAAATAATAATTAAATAGGAACTTTGACCAGATTTGACCAGAAATACTTTTTAGTCAGATGCATTTACAACACCCCCCCCCCCCCCCCAAAAAAAAAACCAAAAAAAAAAAAAAAACATCAAGCCCCTGACATTTAGGTGGTGCAACATATCTACAAACTTGTTTTTCTGCCCCTACGAGGTTGTGGTGTTCAGGTTTCAAGTTGAGTAGCAATTTTCTTAGAATAATTCCTCCTCTTGAAGCCCTTGACTGTGAAAGTTGAGACCTGATAGATGAGTGCCATGAACAAACTCTAGGTTGGTATATCCACACCTTGGACTTCTCTGGCATGCCTGATTTGTTAGTGGAAACCAGCCAAGTTTCCAGTCTTTGGTTGATATTTGATGGATGCCGCGTCACTCAGGCTGTTGTAAGCGACTCTTCTCAAGCCCTTCACTGGTTTCTTGTGATGGATGGTATCTGAAAGTTTCAGCTTCAATTAGAGCATGGAGACTTTTCTTTCCTTCAGCACCAGCAATCTAAACCAACTAGATAATCTGGCATTGCAGTCAAGACACATTTTGAGTGTGGTCCCACTTGCATTTCATCTACTGGACCACTATTTCTCCTGTGCTTTCCAGTTTTATCTCCATACCTGTGTACTACAGACACCTCTATTAGGATTCATGCTTTCTGGAGTAACTGAGGAGGTATTCTGCCCCCTCAGGCACCTGTCAGGCCCACTAAGCAGGAAGATGGTTGGGTAGATCTGGGGCATTCATCACCGTGGGCTGCACTGGCCTGTGAGCCAGAGCCCAATAGCTGTAGTTACTGTGAACAATTACACTTCCATCAGAGGCCTAGAGAGCTGGTAGATATTCAGAGAGCACAAGGTGTTACACACTCTTTCCAAAACACATTTTATACCTTTTTGTTTTCCACTGGTGTTCTTTCTTCTTCAAGAAGAAATACTAGGTCAGACTAAAGACCCTCAGTGCACTATTTCTGTGTCTTCTGGTGTTATCATTCTGTTATTGGTAGTCATTAAAGGCCACTGTTCCAGTCAGGTAAACCTGTATATGTTTAATTTCCCTCAAAGTATCTCGGGCATTTGCTGCCATAGTTGGTTTACTGATTGGTGTCTGCAAAGTCCTAATTTATGGCCAAGACAGCCTATGTAGAGGATCAGACCATGACAAATGTGAAACTCTCTTCTTCTTTTTTCCAGGAACCGGTAAAGACGGTGGAGGAGACAGTGGCCCGTAAAGGGCCAGATGTGCAGAGAAATAGCGAACAGAAGATCGTCACCACTGCTGCTGACTTAACGTCGATATTGCCCTCACCTCCGCCTCCAATACCCCCGCGCCCGGCCACACGATCACCCCCACTCCCACCCCGGCTTCCGTCCTTTACAGAGTATTTCACCATGCAGAGTGGAGGAGGAGCAGGATTTGGAACAAAGGCATGAGATGGAGAGAAAGGCAGGACAGAGGAAGTTGGGCAGTAGGGCGGGGGGGAGCATGAAAGCAAGGACAGAATGACAATAAAAATAGAAATAGTGACAATAACTTAAGAAATATAGTGGAATTCAAAGTATTACACTTATGACAGAAAAGGTCAGCCGAAAAAAAAGAAATGAAAATGTTTGGAAGGACGAAGAAGAGATCATCAGAAAAGTGAATCCCTAAACGGTGGCTTTTCACCTTTGAATGGAAACGATCAGAATGGAGGAGTGAGGGGAAATGGCTGAGGCACAAGTGCAGAGCTTGTTAAAGAATAAAGAAGCAATAAATATTTGATGTTGACCAGTAAAAGGCACACAGGGAGAAAGATGACAAAGTGGATGTAGCCAGAGCAAAAAATGATAGCTGTGCACAAAGCGGAAATGAACAAAATTCTTGAAATAGTTTTCATTCAAAAATTCATGAGGCATTGATGGTGTGCCTGAAAGAGTTTGTAAATAGCTAAACCCGGTGAGTGCTACCAATCTACATAGTTTTTTGTTTTTTTTAAAGAAGGAAAGATTAATTTTTGTTTTTTCCACATCATTAAATTGTAGTTGGTGCTGTGACCATAGAGAAACATCATGCCATTACATGTTCTGGGTTAATCTAAAAAAGGATTTTTTTATTTTTGACACTGTTTGATAAAGCTTAGATACATTTACTCTATACGAAATCTGTTCGTTTTATTTATATTCTTATATGCCTCCATTGCAGCTGGCTATACTGGATTGATATGCTGATGTGTAACTGTAAATGTCACGTTTACTGTGGGCACTCCTAGGTACAGTGCTTGTAAAAACACGCATGTTTGTATTGTATTTCCTGTCGGATTATATGTACTCAACATGACCACACAATATTTGCATATTGTGTGTATTGAACTCTTTCATTTTGTAAATGCATACAATAAGCTTCAGTATATTTCGACTGGATAAACTCTGTTGTTACTCCAGTCAAAAGCGTCTTGCGCTGTTTGAGACACAATATAAAACAAATGTTATATTGTTTTTTGTTTTTTTTCTTTGGTTGAATTTTCACTAGAGTACAGAATATGCCTGTTTAAAAAAAAAAAAAAGTCATTTCTGTGTATGTAGACGTTGGTGAATGTACTGATGCAATACAGCACAAGGACAGGGGTGATTTTCAAGTTACTGGAATTACTCTAGTATACCTTTTGTCAATTTTTCTTTTTGCCTCTCTTTGGCTTGCTTACATCTGACACATCCATGACTTAAAAGCTGGAGGCTGCCTTTTTTTATAGAATACAAGTAACTTCATTCTCACCTCTGTCTCAATCCTGAAACACGAATATTATATTTGTCGGGTTCTCGCGCCTGAATAAGTTACCCAGTGTGAGAAGCTGAACAAATATTACTAGTTTTGTATCCCCTAATATTGAGCTATAACAAGAAAAAACAACAAAAAAAACCTTGTAGATGAACTGTGAAACAGATACCGTGTACATTTCGTCTGTCCTGCATGGAGCACTTTAATGTTCCTGGTCTTAGTCTGTTTATTCGTGATGATGTCACCTTATAAGACTGCTTCGAAACCTGTATTCCTACAACATCGAGTACTATTCCAGATGCATACACCTGTAAATACAGTCCAAAAACGCCATCAACTGTCCAAACGTTTGAAGTTAACGTTTCATGCTTAGTCAGTGTAACACAACACTGAGTCTCACATGCTGGTTAGAATTATGTAAGGGTGTCATTGAGACAGAGTACACTTGACAAATTCAGTGTTTTTTTTAATCTCGACCTTTCATTCATTTCTGGCTTATAAAATCTGTGGCTCTGCTAATTATCCACAGATGTGTCACTGGCAATCTTTCTGTAATGGAGTTTAGGCAACGTTAGGACTGTGGTGTGTACCTTGTAATGTAATCAGAGGTGTAACTTAGTCTGTGCAGCTGAATGATACTTGAATTGGAGTATTAGCTGTTATTTCTGATTATGTTTCTGATTTGTATTTGGCATGTCTGCCATTTCGTCAGCTGTTGACCATTGTTATGGTTGCCATGACTTGACAGATTAGAAACTGGGTGACTCGATATATTGTTTATAATGACTTTTAATTACAGAAATGACACAAAGAACTGGGGACAGAGCGCAAAGAAAAGAGATTGTGTATGCATGACAGAAAACAGCACAGCTTTTAGGCTACTCAGAGTGATCTGGTTAAGAGCACATCACTAAAGCACCGTCAAATGCATTTTAATGGTGTCAAATAATAATTCTAAATAAGCTGTATATATACACTTTTTGCCAAAATAATAAAAAAAATCTTTGGTTTTATTAGAGGCTTTGCCTGGCTTTGTGTTATATGGCTCCTGTGTTACGATCCAGTTAGGACAAGGGCACGTGTCCAAAGGAGTAAATCTAATATCTGTAAATCAAATTTAGAATCTGTTCTCATTATAAGTCCATTAAAGTAAAACACCACAGGGACAGACTCCAGCCTGCTCACAATCTGATGTAGGCTAGCCTAATTGTTTCGCAGTCACTGCCAATATCCTGTTTGGTGACCCCTGAAGTACAGAGCCACAACTAAATGCCAGTTTCTGTGTTTGAGTTTCAGGTAGAGACACAAGCTTTCAATATGACTAATGTAACAGTCTTCAGAGAAAAAAATGAAAAAATATAATGCTTGGTAATGAGCAGTGTGATATAAAGCAATGTTGCTTCCCAGTAAGAAGGTGCCTGGTTTAAAGCCAGGCTGGGGCCTTTTTTCTGTGGAGTTTGCATGTTAGAGTAACCGGTGAATCTAAACCGAGAATGAGTGGTTATCTGTCTCTTTGTGTTAGCTCTGCAATAGACTGGCAGCCTGTCCAGCCCAGCTGTGATCCTGAATTGGATAAGAGGATGGATGAATTTGTTTTTTTCTTTAGTTTAAAAATACAAAGCTATTGCTGGAGCCATGGCTAATGTTATTAGTTACACATGCGCTTCCACACTGAGTCATTCACTGCTCCCTAGATGATAAACACTGTATACCAAAAGGTGCACTTTTATAGTCTAGTAAGCAATAAACTGACAATTTGAGCACATGAATCACCGCTGTTATTGTTCCCAGAAAAAGTGACATGTGACACATTGTATTAGGGATTTGTCAGTATGAAGTAGTGTATATGCAAAGGCACTAATATCAGGATGGTGGAGGGAAGATGTAGGCCATTATTTTGTAAATTTAGGTCTTAGATGTGAGACTGGCTGCCACTTTATTAGGTACATTTCACTAGTTATCATTTTGGACCCTGTTTTGTCTTCAGAACTCCATTAATTTATTGTGACATGGATCCAACAAGGTGCTTGACACAATCCTGAGAGATTTGGTCCTTATTGATATAATATCACAGAGTTCCTGAAGAACCCAAAGATGCTCTGTTGGATTGAGGTCTGGTGACTGTTCAGGCAATTTGAGTGCAGTGAACTAATTTCTATTTTCAAGAAACCAGTTTGAGGAAATGCACTGTGATGCTATCCTGCTGGAAGCATCCACCAGCAGACGGGTACATCGTGCTCATAAAGGGTGAGCAACAATACTCAGGTTGTGACATGTAAATTACACTGTTTGTGCCAAATTCTGACGTTCCCATCAAAATGTTGCAACAGAAATCAAGACCAGGAAATCTTTTGTTACTCATTTTTTTGTGAGTCTGTGCAAATTGTAGCCTTGGCTTCCTGTTTCTGACAGCAGTGCACCTGGTGTGAACTTCTGCTGCTATAGTCCATCTGCTTCAAGGTTCAACATGTTGTGCATTCAGAGTTGTTCTGATCATGGTGGTCCAGGAAAATCAGAGTAGACCAGCAGTTTCTGAAGTACTGACCAGCCCATCTGCCATGAATGAATTGAGCTTCTGCCACAGATTATCTGATTAGATATTTGCAACAGTGAGTCGCTGAACAGGTGTACCTAACAAGATGGGTAGTGATTGTACAGTTGTGCTTTATATAAATGAAATTTGAACATGTCCATAATTCCTTGTGTTAGTTCCGCTGTCGACTAATTTTATATATGACGTGTCTACCATTGTCTGTGCTGTTGCATGTCAATAGACGTGACACAGGTGGCTGAATCACTACTTCAACCTTGTCTATACTGACATTAACTACAAGACTGGAAAACGATTAGTGAAGAGAACTTAGAGACAACGTACTGTCCAGAAGTTCTCCTTTAAACTGGAATTACACCAATTTGCACATGAAGGCAACCCTGTATAACCCTGCCACGTGTATTATATTTGAAGTTTAGAGACTTTTACATCATCACTGCAATCCTTATCCTGAAAAACATAAACTGCGCAAAAATAACAGATGTAGCAACAAGTATATATATTAAAACTCATATATGTAAATTGCTAGTTTTAATTTGTTTTTTGTTAACACTCAACAGTCAACACTCTGAATTTTCTGGCAATTATTTAATTGCTCAGGCTTTACAGGGTTAAAACCAGTCATATGTAAATTACATTACTCACCTGGTTACAGTGCACTGTAGTACTGGTAAACTGATTGCTGCTGTTCATGGGGTTACTTTAACATGCATCGCACACCTAAACAGTACTGCAGGACAAGCATACCCTAACGCTGCAGTGCCCATACCAAGCAGGACAATGAGCTCTGGCACACCGCAAAAAGTGCAACAGCTCAGGGGACTTGACAAAGAGTTCAAGGGGTTGACCCAGCCTCCAAACTCCCCAGATCCCAGTCCAATCGAACATCCGTGGAATGCGCCATTACAAATCCCATTCCACGGAGGCTCCACTGTGCAACCCACAGGACTCACAATCATCTACTGCCATTCACCACAGAACTCTCCCAGAGGTCCCATGCCCCAGCAGGTCAGAGCTATTTTGCCAGCTTGAGGAGAGCTGTGTAATGTAATTCAGGAGGTTTTAATGTTGTGGTTGATTGGTGTATATGTCACAAGGAGCGCTATGCATCCTGTAACGCCTTCAGAAAATTGATGACATGTCCAAAAATAATAGTAACATTGCTTGTGCTTGAAAACAACAAATTTCTAAGAGTCATGCTCTGTTATAAACAGGAGATATGGAATATGCAGTTGTAGAGTAGCACAATTTTGATCATTACTTTGACTCTTAAAATTATAACCACAATCACCACACAGGAAAAGCAGTTTATTTGTGAACCTATTTATGAATGCTCAACAGCATGAATCTGGATTCATTAACAATCAAAGGAAAACCAAACATTTCTTGCTTATCTTAAGAAAGAATATTTATTAATACACAATCAGAAATACTTTACAGAGCTGTGGCTTCTTTTGGTAAAGAACTGCATCAGTGTCTTTAAGCCACAGTCTGCAGAATATGCAAGTGGCTCTTCAGGAGCATTTCAGTACCCCACCATCACCGTTCAGCAATCTTTGATCCATCTCCATGGTGGCAACTACGGCTTTGTGTCTAACTGTTGTGCCCTGTCCTCTCTGTAGCCTTTGAGGAGCTGGTTGATAAGAGTCAGTTCATTTTCCTTTTTTGCAGGATAAAGGGGTGGGAAAGGGTTGCCTTTGTACTCCAGAACAGCCATCTTAGCTCTGTCCAGGTTCTGTCTGTTGGGGATGCGTGCCAGCCGTGTGTAGCTGTTTGAGTGGTTCTCAAACCGTGGAGCCAGGACCTTGAAGAGCTTTGGGACCAGATCCTTCTCCTGAAGAGAAGAAGCATACTTAAAATAAGCTTCACATCAACTGTTTTATATTCAGAGCTACACGGTTATTATCTTTACAAAGTGAAGAAGAGCTGCAGACACATACCGTCAGCCAAAAACTGGCCATTTTCATCGCCTTCTCATCAGTGTCTCCCTTTTTGGCATAGTCTACCAGCTAGAGGGAAAAAAGAAAAGATAAAAGAAAACATCGAAAGTCAGACGCATGTCAAAGAAAATGAATTAAAGACCTCTTTCAAAAAATATAAGGCGAGAGAATCTGCTGCTTTTTCTGTCATTTACAGTTGCGTGAGTTTCGTCATCTCATCCGTGTCTTACACTGATCCACGTGAAAACAGAGAGCAAAGAAGTGATGATTAATTTGACTTGACAACTTGAGATGTTGCCCTGAGAGAGGGGAAAAAACAAACCTTTCTTACAAGTGTTAATCTATTTAATTGTTATATTTGTATTAACATGTTTTGTTGATTCACTTTAATAGCTGAAACTTGCTAATTCTCAGTGTGGTACAGGCTCTGTATATTTTGTCAGGATCCTGTAAAACACTCAGTTTTACGTAGCGAGCAATTTTGTGAGTGCGGAGCCAAGGCGTGTGGCGAAGACCAATTTACATATTCACAGATGTCTGCATACTGAATAAGGCAAAGTTTTAGAGTTAGAACAATTTTAATGCAATAAAGGGTTATTTTTATATGAAAAACAACTTCTAAACAGGGATGAGCAAAACTATTTCAACTTCCTTCTAATAACACTCAGTAGGAGTCTACACAGTGCAGACATGCACACATATTAATATGCATAACCAGTTCCTATCAACTGAATAAAGAAAAACTTTTAAGCCGCAAACTGCTCAGTGACATACTATATGCACAAATTTCCCACACAGGGGTTCTCCACCGCAATATGATGAAACTTGAGTGTGCTTCACACACACCTAAACCCAATTTAAACTACACACCAGGACTCACTAAACACTATTCGTGTTCAACGCAAATAAAGGATCCCTATAAGATAAAAGGCGGTTAGAGACATCTCTCTAATCCAGTGGAAGGTGCGACATGAGAAAGCCTAACCCTAACCACAGTGGGGAACAGATGTTTTGAGAGGCATGTGCACACCTCATCCCATGCTGCTGTAGGGCAGGCGTGTGCAGAAACACTAATATGTGTCCCTTTGGGAGTGGATACACCTGTTAGTCAATATTCCACAGCACCAGTGATCCGCTACCTGCTCTTGCTGTGGAAGTATTTTTTATACTCTTTTTGTTATTCTGGGGGGTGGGTGGGGTATTCTCACAAATCATATCAAGACATTTGGAGCCAGAAAGAAGTGGAAAGGTAAAAGCTACAATCAGTTTTGGCAAAATGGCCAAGAAAGCTGCAGAAATTGCAGTCAAAACATAACATAGCAGTAAATATTTTAAGTAGCCAAGAAGTACTGTTTTGATAGTAGGTACAATAGTACAGAAATTACTTTTTTGCTTACAAAAAAGGTCACTTATTTAATATATAAATTACTTCTAAAACTCCTTTAATATTGTCTATATACAGCCTATACGGCTCAGATTTCAGTCAGACTTTGCAGGCTTATGAATGAATGAATGAATGAATGAATGTGTATTTTCACAATCTGCAGTGGAAACAATGAGCTGTGAAAACCAGCAAGCGTTCATTTCATTGATTGGTTGGAAGAACGTGTCTGTTTCAGCTGACCGGAGAGTGACCCGAGTGTTGCACTGGCCAATATGAACTGATCGATTAAAACGTTGTTTATATTAATTGTTATGTTAGTAACATTAGTGAGCTGCTGTGGGTGTAACAATCCTCTTAAGATGCGAGTCCACGTGTTTCTACCTAATAACTGTACTGGCCTTATTAGAAAGGCATCCCCGCAGATTAAACAATAATGTTATTAATAATTACTCATATTGAATTTGGCTAGTTAGAACTACTCAGATACTGTTAGATTTCACCGTTTCTAAGCATACTGGTTCCTCACATGGTCACCTTTTCGGCGTAGAAGCGGACTTCATCTGCTCGGGCCAGCGTGGTTTCTATCCTCTCGTGTCGGACCAGTCCTGTCAAAATGTTGCGCAGCATGTCGATCCTGGACCGCGGGCCCAAACCCATCCTCCGGGCCATCCGGCCGTGGGAGATCAACATTTGCAACGTGAGGCGCATTTTGTCGGATAGCTTCGCCTACGAGAGCCCGCGTCAGACAAAATAAAACTCAAAAAGCAAAGAAACGTTTAGAATATAATCTACCTAAACCACTGTTTATGCACAAAATAGAGCAGGTTACCTAAATGTTAGAAATATTCCGGAGGTCACATATATCAACGATATATGTGCAAGAGTTGACATTGGTGGTACGTCGGCTAATACGTCCGACTGGGTTGCGAAATTGCGAGTAGATAGTTCCGCTTAACACCGCCGCTACCTCACCTACAACTGGGGTCCTTTTTAAAAAACACCTTCTCTATATGTTTTTGTTTGCTTGGTTAAAAAGCATTGTTATACTGTTGTTGCGTGTGTGCATTTAAACTGTGTAAACTGATGAATGTTACGAAACTATTCATATCTAGATAACTTTTAGGCATTGTTGTGCCTCCCACGACTCAAAAGGTTATGACCCAGTCTCAAAATTTCGACTTATTCCTGTTTCAAAATTGCTGAACTTTTTTCAGATGCCACCCCAAAAAGGTTGTTTCAGCGGTAAAAAGTTTTTTTTAAATGATAAACTATCAGAGCATTATTAACCCAAGAGTTTGCAGGCTGATTTTAAAAGGGTTAGCTGGACTGAACTAGACTCATTCACCACAGAAGTACAGATACACCTGAAAGGGCTGTATCTGAGTGTTGTGTGGTATAGATGTATAATAGAAGGTTTTGACAATGACAACTACTTAATAATAGTAGTTTGCTTTAAAGAGGAACAAATATTGTTCTTTGTATAGAAGAATTATTTTGAAATGTACAGGTTTTTGTATCACATATTTTCCTGTTTGAAAGGCATAAGAACCAATAAATGATGTGACTGATTGACACGAGAAGGAGTTACTAACCAGTCTATGCTTTCAACAGATGCTAATATGAAAGCTTTGACATAGTAATGAATAAACCTCCCAAAACATGACTCGTGGATTTAATAGGACCGATGGGAATTTGGAGAATTTCTGTCACAAAAATACAGATTGAATCCATGCATCCATTTTCTTTTGCTTATCCTTTTAAGGGTCAGGGAGCAAAGTTTGCTGGTATGCATAACCAGCAGCATACATTAAATAGGTGATAGTGGTTTATGTTAAAGAAATGGTCCTGGTCTCTGTGCATTACTTTGATATAAATGACAGGGGTTTTTTTTGTCAGTACATCCATAACCCCCAAAGGCACAACACTCTGAGAGCAAGGTAAGCAACCGATATTTGAATGAGTTTCAAATCTATCTAGCTATCTAGCTATGAAACTATATGTATGAAACTTTTACAGCCATACCTTCTATATAGGATGCAAGCACAGCAAAATGTACTTTGTAATCACTAACCTTGACTTGGCTGTAGCCTGTTGCACTCCAGATGGCCATGTTCACAACAGCAGTTGCAGAATGTTTCCTAACCCACATATATATATATATATATATATTTTTGATAAACCAACAAAAAATGTTGTTTCAAGCAAATGAGAAAAGACAAATAACACCAGCCAAGTAGACCAACCATTTGTTAAAATATGCATTGGATTTGTTCTTTTATGTAATTGCAAGGCAGAGCAATATTCAGTTAATTAACTTTCTTCTTGACTAAAGATGATTATCAAAATTATTGCTTATAATTAAATATTATAAATGAGCTATTTATTTGACAGCATAAATGTAAATATTAAAATGAAAAAAGATATTAATAAGATGTGAAAATAAAGAACTGCATCCTGCTTTATGTGGAATTCCCAAAGTTACTCTGGTATAGGTTAAAATACATTAAAGTATCCCTACTTTTAAAAAATGTAACAGCTGGAATTAGTCATGATAAATATTAATGACTTTTTTTTAGTAGCTTTTACATTGACACAGAAAAAAATGTAAGAATTCTAATAAACAGTCTGAGGATTAGACATACATTTAGCATTTAGTATGTGGGACTCTTTAAAATCTAACAATAATTGAAATGTAGATAATTGCAGGACTGCAGGATTGTTAATTGTCACACAGCAGTTGGAAATCAGCAGTAAACCTCTGTATTACTGATACATTGATTATTCAAATCTAAATTTCTGAATGGGTCTGATTAATTTGAGTCATCCATTATGCTGCAATCATTTTTGCTATAAGAATAGTTACATGTTGTCCTATTTGATTTCCCACTGCTGCATATTTCTTTTATGGTTGAGTTCTGAACTCGGCCTTGGTGTTATGTGAACAATCCATATGTTGCAGCCATACGGGGTTAGATTTAGAAGCCTTACAAGTCTGGAATGGACCACCTGCGTCTGGTTTACACCTCACTATCAATTTGTGTGTTTTAGTTGACTGGCTATCACAGGATAAAGACTGAAGTGAAGTAAAAGGATACAATTTCAGCCATGAAATTTCTGGTTTTCATTTTGCTAATTGAAGTTGCTTGCAAGTGCAGACAGTGTCTTGTGCACTGTGCATGTTTCTATAGTGCAACAAATGAATTATTATTTCTGTGTCAACAGATGATGATGATGGGTATGAGTGTGAGCCCTACTCCCAGCCCCAATCAAGCGTCTTCTGTGGTTGCTCCCTGGTCAATGAGAACTGATGCAACTGATGGGAAAATTGAACAGAAAATCAAAATCTCTTTTTATCAGCTTCTTTGTCTGTCTTTTGCATGGAGTTGTGTATGGGAGATCATCATACTGGAGCCACTGAGGGTAATGAGGAGTTTGTTAGTGTTTTCCATATAATCCAACAAGCCTTCTGTGACAGTTTGGCACTTGTGAATGACATCAGGCTGCTCAAGCTCAGCTGCCATAGTCAACCAGTATGTGCAGCCTGTGGCTCTGCCCGCTGGCTGTGCCTCTTCTGGGACCACTTGCAAAGTCTCTATTATCCCCAATGTTCTTTTGTATTTGCTGCAGCTGCTGACAGGCTGCGGTGTGCAGAAATTCCCTTCCTGTCTGAAGATTACTGTCACATTACATACCCCAATGTAGTTGACTACACCATATTCTGTAAAGGATACCTGGATGAAGGCAGGCTCCTGCCAGATATGTTTCTACTTTTCTGACAACATACGTTCAAACTGGACCAACCACTTTTTTAAAATTACTTTAAAGTGCTGAGGGCTGAGCATTGCATTGCAAAAGTTCAGAGTTCAAGTATCAAGATTCACTGCATGTAAGTCCAAGTTTTTCTCTCAAGGTCACTCTGGAGGTGCTGATTTCTGCAAAGTTGTGCTGCAAGATGTATATTGGGGATATAGAAAAGCTGAGAAAAGCTATCCCACACCAAGGCATCATGTTAGTGCTTCCAAACACCCCATCCCCTGTGCCACACATGACCCTGTTCAGTGTAATGATCCTACAACATCCTGACTGATGCTGTTCAGTTTCTATGTCTGTGTTATGATTGAGTGGCTGCACAACACAAAGGCCATGCATTAACTGTGTATAAATTGGACTGGTTCTTATATAGCACTTTTCTACTCTATTTGAGCACAACTTGCCTCATTCACCTATTCACACAAGCATGCATCAGAGAGATATTTAGTGGGGATTGAACCCCAACCTTCCGGTTAGTAGGTGACCTGCTCTGCTGCCTATATTTTTCAGCAATTATATCTCACATATAATTCTCCCTTTTCAAATAAAATAAAATCACAGCACTTGCTCTATCACAACTTTATATGCATGTCCTATGTTTTATGAATAAAACAAAGCACATCATTTCTTTCTTGGGGCAGAGGCAAATCTTTCATATCTGAATTTAGTTTCCAGATTACAAGGCTGACGTGTAACTGGAGACGTGGTATGTACCTTTACAGTGTGACCAGAAAAACAAACCAAACTCCCATTTCCGTCAGCTAACAGTTAAATTAATCAAATTTATACCAAAATAATTTGGTCTTAAGAGTTGCTTTATAGAATATTGCACAGGATTAATGTCAGAACATTACACATAAATGAAATGATTTGTTTTGCTGTGACTGTTTTAACGATGCATTAGGGAAAGAGTTTCTAACAAGTTGTTTGGTTTATATTAACAATTTGTATACATATATTACAGATATGAAACATAAGTACAGATAATAGAGAAGCAAAAACTGTCTACATCACATATTGCATTATGACTTTCCTTGTTTGCTAAAAATTAAGCCATCTCTATGCAAATAGCGAGGCCAGTTTCAAAGACAGAGATTGGTTCCTCAATGACCAATAGGAGCTCCCCAGCTCCCTCCCTGTGTATATAAATCAGAGCTCCAGGTGAAGTTCTCTCATCTGTAGGATCACTCAGCAACCATGAGGTCTCTGGTCTTTGTTCTGCTCATTGGAGCTGCTTGTGAGTGTTTGTGAGAAGTTTTAAGGCTTCTTCTCTGCTAACAGTTGGTTGGCTTTCTTCCCAGATCGCACCATTAATCATCATAGCTTTATTATCTCAAAGTGGAAAATTAATTATGTTTCTGTATGCACTCAAATAGGTTTGATTTATGCATTTGACTGAAAATCAAACAGCATAGATGTTTCCCTCCTGATGTAAAAGTGTAGGAGTAAACAGTTTGTTTACACTTGTGTTTTCAGTTGCCCTGGATGACGACAAGATCGTCGGAGGGTTTGAGTGCAAAAAAGATTCACTGCATGTAAGTCCAAATTTTTCTCTCAAGGTCACTCTGGAGGTGCTGATTTCTGCAAAGTTGTGCTGCAAGATGTATATTGGGGATATAGAAAAGCTGAGAAAAGCTATCCCACACCAAGGCATCATGTTAGTGCTTCCAAACACCCCATCCCCTGTGCCACACATGACCCTGTTCAGTGTAATGATCCTACAACATCCTGACTGATGCTGTTCAGTTTCTATGTCTGTGTTATGATTGAGTGGCTGCACAACACAAAGGCCATGCATTAACTGTGTATAAATTGGACTGGTTCTTATATAGCACTTTTCTACTCTATTTGAGCACAACTTGCCTCATTCACCTATTCACACAAGCATGCATCAGAGAGATATTTAGTGGGGATTGAACCCAACCTTCCGGTTAGTAGGTGACCTGCTCTGCTGCCTATATTTTTCAGCAATTATATCTCACATATAATTCTCCCTTTTCAAATAAAATAAAATCACAGCACTTGCTCTATCACAACTTTATATGCATGTCCTATGTTTTATGAATAAAACAAAGCACATCATTTCTTTCTTGGGGCAGAGGCAAACCTTTCATATCTGAATTTAGTTTCCAGATTACAAGGCTGACGTGTAACTGGAGACGTGGTATGTACCTTTACAGTGTGACCAGAAAAACAAACCAAACTCCCATTTCCGTCAGCTAACAGTTAAATTAATCAAATTTATACCAAAATAATTTGGTCTTAAGAGTTGCTTTATAGAATATTGCACAGGATTAATGTCAGAACATTACACATAAATGAAATGATTTGTTTTGCTGTGACTGTTTTAACGATGCATTAGGGAAAGAGTTTCTAACAAGTTGTTTGGTTTATATTAACAATTTGTATACATATATTACAGATATGAAACATAAGTACAGATAATAGAGAAGCAAAAACTGTCTACATCACATATTGCATTATGACTTTCCTTGTTTGCTAAAAATTAAGCCATCTCTATGCAAATAGCGAGGCCAGTTTCAAAGACAGAGATTGGTTCCTCAATGACCAATAGGAGCTCCCCAGCTCCCTCCCTGTGTATATAAATCAGAGCTCCAGGTGAAGTTCTCTCATCTGTAGGATCACTCAGCAACCATGAGGTCTCTGGTCTTTGTTCTGCTCATTGGAGCTGCTTGTGAGTGTTTGTGAGAAGTTTTAAGGCTTCTTCTCTGCTAACAGTTGGTTGGCTTTCTTCCCAGATCGCACCATTAATCATCATAGCTTTATTATCTCAAAGTTTCATATGTTTCTGTTGTCCACATCAAATAGGTTTGATTTATGCATTTGACTGGAAATCAAACAGCATAGATGTTTCACTCCTGATGTAAAAGTGTAGGAGTAAACAGTTTGTTTACACTTGTGTTTTCAGTTGCCCTGGATGACGACAAGATCGTCGGAGGGTTTGAGTGCACACCTTACTCTGAGCCCCATCAGGTGTCTCTGAACTCTGGCTACCACTTCTGTGGTGGCTCCCTGATCAATCAGAACTGGATTGTGTCTGCTGCTCACTGCTACAAATCGTAAGTATATTTCTATAAGATCTATAAGATTACAGGTCTGATTTTCAGACCAAAGTTGTGCAAAATAAATTTTAATTGGAAGTTTTATACTAATTTCCTGTTTTTCAAATGTTTTCAGCCGTATCCAGGTGCGTCTGGGAGAGCACGACATTTCGGTCAATGAGGGAACTGAGCAGTTCATCGACTCCTCCCGTGTCATCCGCCATCCACAGTATGATTCCTGGAATATTGACAATGACATCATGCTGATCCAGCTGAGCCAGCCTGCCTCCCTCAACAGTTATGTGCAGCCTGTGGCTCTGCCCAGGAGCTGTGCTCCCGCTGGCACCATGTGCACAGTCTCTGGATGGGGCAACACCATGAGCTCTAGTGAGTAACTTCTGCACGTTAGCAGTTTAAAGTTAAAAATGTTTCATGACATTTGGTTCCACCGGCACGAATCTTCTTTCATCCATACTCTGTTTCAAACATTGCAGCTGCTGATCAGGACAGACTGCAGTGCCTGAACATCCCCATCCTGTCCTACAGTGACTGTAATAACTCCTACCCTGGCATGATCACTGACTCCATGTTCTGCGCTGGATACCTGGAGGGAGGCAAGGACTCTTGCCAGGTATGTAATAAGTCAAACCTGCAACTGTCCCCTTCTCGAATAGTAAAGCTTTCTTAAAATGCCACAAGAGTGGACGTATCCCACAATGACAACAACACATTTAATTTATATTTAATTTGATTGAAATAATAATTTCTTGACATCCATCTTTGTTTTCTTTACTTTTATTTTCAGGGTGACTCTGGT
>NW_024582598.1:297453-302256 GCF_018398535.1 Haplochromis burtoni
GGTCCTGTTGTGTGCAACGGTGAGCTGCAGGGTATTGTGTCCTGGGGCTATGGATGTGCTGAGAGGGACCACCCTGGTGTCTATACCAAGGTAAAACTATATGCTTTCTTTAATTTAAACAGTTATGTCATATTCAATTCACATTGTGTGGCTTCAGTTAAACTTCATCATCCTGTCTACATTATCAAATCTCAATCTGTCTCCATTCACAGGTCTGCATCTTCAACGACTGGATTCAGCAAACCATGGCCAGCTATTAAGTCTGATCCTTCGATCACCACTCTGCTTGGCTGCATTTTTTTTAACCAGTTTAACTCTGCTCTTCTGTAGAGTTCTGAATAACATGCAGTCAACTAAATCAATAAAATCACACAAACTGAGTACTGTTTTTTCATTTGTTTTACAATATATACATTTGATCAATAAAGAACTAACATAGACATGATAGCCAACAGCTATTTAAGATGTAGCAGACAGTCATTCACAGTATTGTTCATATAAATGTAAGGCACACACAGAACGTTATACACCTTGACCTTCATTAGTTTTACCTGATTATCTGCAAATTGTTTGACAAAAAAAAAGAAAAGAAGAAAAATCAGTGCCAGAGATGCCAGCAGGATCAACAAACTAATCCGCAAGGCTGGAAGCATCATTGGTCAGAATTTGGAGGTCTTTGAGTCAGTGAGGGACAGGCGGACACTGAACAAACTGGCCTCCATCATGGACAACCCATTCCACTCACTCCATTTCACACTTCTGAGGTGGCAGATCTCCTTCTCCATCAGACTGATTCAACCTCACTGCCATAAAGAACACTTTGGGAAATCATTCCTACCGTTCTCTGTAAAGCTGTATAACAACTCTTTACTCTGTGACAGGTGAACACACACCTGCCAGGCATAAGATCCCAAACATATTTTGTATGTTTTGTTGTATTTTAATCTGATTACTTCTAAGTAATCAGAATAAAATTAATCTGATTACTTAGAAGCTTTTTAATTTATTACTCTCGATGAATCGCATTTAATTGCTCAAGAAAATTTGCCCCAGAGTCTGAAGACAATGAAGAGAGGTGGAGGCTCTTTGCCTTTGCTGGCTCCTTTGTGCTGGCATCTTTACACTGTTCCTGCAGCAGGACCTCAAGGCTGGTCCAAACTTCTTCTCGCTCTCACCTTGCAAGACACTTTAAATCCTTAAAGCCTGGGTCAAGCACAGTAGCTATCTTGAGCCACTGATGGTTGAGTGTAGTTACACGTTGGGATAGGTCCTTCGTGAAGGCAGTCTTAAATTTCACCAAGTAGTTTGAGTCATCATCAGAGGCCTCCATGGTGTGATGCAGATGGCAGAAAGCAGTTAAAACTACTAAACCTAAGACATATGTCTCACCTCCAAGAAGCTCAGTCACAAACCTGTAGTAGACAGTTCAAGAAAGTAATTATTCATCTACACAGTAACTGTCAACTATAGAGCTTTTTGAAGAAACAGTAACAAAGTTAAAAAATAGCTTTATTTGGCTGCAAGGACAGTCACCAACTTTTGGAGTTTTACCAGCTCTGATGGAGTTAAAATGACTAACTTGTGCTTTTTTTTGTCTAAAGCAGCGAGACAGCCTCTTGATTCTTTAGTAGACAAGAAACCATATCCAGCGTTGAATTCCATCATGTGGAAACATCCTGTATGAGTGGCTCTTTGTGTTGCCCCAGTCTTGTTTGCTGCTGGTGCAGTTCCTCCATATTAGCAGGGCTGTCTGTAATGCATCTAATTTTGCTTGCTTTTCAAGCTGTTGAATTTTACTTGAAATAGTCGTTCAGCACAGCAGTTGAAAAGTTGGATCACCTGACACTAACTGTAGCACATTGTCTAACCCCCTATCTTCTACCACCAATAGTGGTCTACAGTCCAGAGCAATCCATTTTGCAAGTGTAAGTTTGTCTGATGTTGACTTACTAATTTTGCCCTGAAGTCAGTCTTGATGCATTCTCAATCATCCAGGAAAGTAAATTGCCATCTTACAATGCTGTGATTGCAGCCATTCCCCAACTCTCTGTGAATGGTACTCATGGCCATTGATCAGTGGGTTTTGGTCAGTGGTTGTTGATCAATGGTCATGAGAATTTGCATAATTATGATGAAGGAACTGACCTCCCAGCCCATTGTTCCCTCAGTGGGCTGGTTTCAGTCATTATGCAAATGTAGTGTTTATAAGATTGGGGAAACCTGCAGTCAGCTGAGACGGAAGAAGTCACTCGGATGAGTGACGAAACGTTTCTCCCACAAAACGCTACGTCCAGATGAAAAGAATCAACTTTTGGAGATCAGAAGTCAGTCATTTCATCAAGTTTGGGCTGCCGACACCTTTTTTGGTACTCGGACTGAGACTCATAGTGCTAACAGCTCCAAGAGTTTCGGTCCTTGCTGTTTTGTATTTAGATGGTACCCTAAGGTTGAAGTGCTTCGGTGGTATGCAAACTCCTTTTTACACAGTTTGCACAAACCCACGCTTTTATCAAGGCTTCTGTCAGGTAGTCCTTTCAAAATGAACTTTGCCTTTGATCAGTCCTAGCAACAGGCTTTCTTCTGATTGTTGCTCTGATGTGAGCATCAGTTTAATCTATACCAGGAAATTGTGCATTAACAAAAGTTCCCCTTTGCTTGGAATGCAAAAGCTGTGTCCAAATTCAGAGGCTGCATCCTCCTGAGGCCGATTATGTCACGCAGCAACATGACAAAGGCTGCCCAAATTCGAAGACTCCTCCAAATGCGGCTGACAAATGCGTCCTTTATTTCCCCAGATTTGAAGGATGGATTGGGTGTATCCTTCGTGGCTCAGCCTATCCCAGAATTCATAGCGCGGCACAGCTAATTCCAATTTTCAACAATGGCAGCAGCAACTTAGATTTAATACTACTCTTATTACTCTTATAAACTTTTAAGATATTATCAGGCGAGGATGTAGCTGTGTAAACTTCAAATATCTGTGGGATTTATCAAGATATCACACATTTGCAAAAGTGCTCCAACGTTTTCAGAGACGTCTGTTACCCACCAACTTGAGGCAATCAGGGAAAGAGACACAGGTGGGGAAAACAAGCAGCAGGGTCAACAGAATCAATTTAGGCGCACGAGGGAAGCAAAACTGAACACAACACACACAGGACAAGAGACTATCAAAATAAAACAGGAACCTAAGACTGAGACTGACACTGAGACACATCGACGTAACAGGCAAAAGACAAAACTGACAAAACACAAGAGATATCACATAAACGTAAACACAGGAGGGCCAGAAAAACTCTAGAACAACAAAAAAATATGATGAATACAAAATCAGAATGAAAACCGCCACAGGACAACCACTTCCTCCACTCCTAAATGGCCTGTATTTGTATAGCGCTTTACTTAGTCCCTATAGACCCCAAAGCACTTTACACTACATTCAGTCATCCACACACACAGGTGATGGCAAGCTACATTGTAGCCACAGCTGCCCTGGGACGCACTAACAGAGGGGAGGCTGCTGGACACTGGCGCCACCTGGGCCTCTGTGCAGCACCACCAGGCAACGGGTGAAGTGTCTTGCCCAGGGACCGAGACTGTCGGAGCCGGGGCTCGAACCAGCAACCTTCTGATAACAAGACGAACTGCCAACTCTTGAGCCACGATCGCCCCCTTCACAGATTTACTGTAAGAAATCCTACTTTATGTAAGAAGGTTTTTAATTTGCTGCTCACAGCACTTCAATGTCCAATGTGAATTTAGTTTTCAAGTGCTGTGAAACACACAGATGTGAGATAGTGCGTTCCAGATATCTAAATATAGAGATTATATTTACCTTTGTCGAAGTCTGACCAGAGACACACCAATATCAAACAATAGGGGCTGACTTATTAGTCTATTGTTTTATGAAAATATACATTTAAATTTGTATTTTATGAGAGGTTATGCATGAAAATGGTTGCATATAGAAAGGAATCCTTTGAAAGAGTTCTGTTGGAGATATTAAAACCACTAGGATTTGTTATTATATCATGCTCCACTGTCAGTGCATAAAAGTCTGGGCATAGGGAAAAAGGGACCCTTAAGTGCTTATTGAAGTGAAACAGTTCAGGTCTGCGAGGCTACAGAAACAACCACCAAAAACTATTTAAGAAATAAAATAATCTTATTTTCAAACATTCCTATGAAATTTTCCTCATTTGCTAAAAAGAAAGCCATCCCTTTTCACTATTCTGCTCATTACTGTCATCAAATATTGGCAGGATTGAAATTAACTTTTCCCAGTATTACAAAAAAATTGTAATAAGTTACTAGCAATTAAAATATAGATTAATACAATGATACAAAAGAGTAATCTATTTATGTGCATGATTTATATCAAGATATTTCTAAAAAATAAGCCATCTCTATTCAAACAAATCACCAACCCCAATGAGCCACACAAGAGATTGGCTCTTTGCTGACCAATAGGAGTGCTCAGAGAGCTGGGCAGCTCTCCTGTGGATATAAATGAGAGCTCCAGGTGAAGTCCTCTCATTGACAGAATCACTCAGCAACCATGAGGTCTCTGATCTTTGTTCTGCTCATTGGAGCTGCTTGTGAGTGTGAAGTTTTATCTGAGCAGGTTGTCTTCCTCTCTGACTGGCAGATGTTTTTCTTATTAGACTAAAACGTCATCCAACATAACTTTAGCTGCTCATGGCTGCAGCTTCACAATGATTCTAATCAAATACAATGTACTTTGGGCTGGAAATCAAACAGCATAGATGTTTCACTCCTGATGTAAAAGTGTAGGAGTAAACA
>NW_024582598.1:303251-304616 GCF_018398535.1 Haplochromis burtoni
GGATGTGCTGAGAGGGACCACCCTGGTGTCTATACCAAGGTAAAGCTAAATAATTTCTTGAATGTAAACAGCTATCTTAAACTAAGTTCTCATTGTAGAACGTTCATCATCCCATCATCCTCTTTTCAATAACAAACCTTGATCTGTTTCCATTCACAGGTCTGCATCTTCAATGACTGGATTCAGCAAACCATGGCCAGCTATTAAGTCCGATCCTTCAACTTCTTTCCGACTCTGCTGCAATTCTTCTATCATTTTAACTCCATTGTTGTTGTCGAGTTCTAAACAACTTGCAGTCAGAAGCCACCTAAATCAATAAAGTTATTCACCTTGACTTCCATTTTTTGCCTTCTGTTTTCCTACAAAACTGTTTTTTTGATATTTAAAATAGTAAAACAAACATTTTACAACCACATCCTGGAATTTAGGAAGTAGGAGAAAGGCAGTTACTTTGTACAGAAATCATCTGAACTGCTGAAATCTTCTCTCTACTTCAATTTGCCACTGCTGCTGTTGTTTAGAAAGGGATTGATACATGCCCAATAATCTGGGACTGGTAATAACAAATTACATATTTATATATTGTTTGCCAATTATACAACAGTCTATGTATCCTTAAATAGAATTTTGATCTAATTTTGATCAGTGACTGTCTCTGAGTTTTTTTATTTGGTAAGTTCATGTAATCTGCTTCAAACCTTTTCTGTGGACATAAGTACGACTGAATCTGAGGACATCTGGATATAGGGTGGGCTCCTTTTAAGGGTCTTTTTACTCCTTTCTAACATGCAATGGCAATTGATTGGCAGAGCCTGTTACCACTGTTGCAAGACATCATCATCAGTCACTCTTACTGTGTAATTTTACACGTGGCCAGAGTTAGAATTAAGACAGAAACCAGCTGTAGTGCATGTACATTCTAGCGATCACTGCACAGTAATTTATAACAATAGCATCTTATTTACAACAGTAAACCTACTATTAAACATATTCCTAAGACCTAAACAGCACCTTTTCAAAGCTAGGTTAAGAAACTTTATGCAAAAGTATCCCTGCATTAATTCAGTTGTTATCTGCTGAAGTAATTATCCATGTGAGGGATAAATCATCATCACTAGTACACTGAATAAAACTATAATCCCTAACCCTATGGTGTCAGAATGTGTGATTTCTGGCTTTTAAAAAATGTTTCCACTGTACTTTTTTTTGGACATCACACAGTACACGACATGATTATATGTCAAAAAGAAATATATATAGTCATACTGCCTCTGTTTTCTAGATAACTTTGATGGATTTCTTTTCAGGATATATTTTCATCTTTAAAATGATAACGAATTATTTTAGTAAGAACCTTTAAAAAAA
>NW_024582598.1:306680-310265 GCF_018398535.1 Haplochromis burtoni
AAATAATAATTTCTTGACATCCATCTTTGTTTTCTTTACTTTTATTTTCAGGGTGACTCTGGTGGCCCTGTTGTGTGCAACGGTGAGCTGCAGGGTATTGTGTCCTGGGGCTACGGATGTGCTGAGAGGGACCACCCTGGTGTCTATACCAAGGTAAAGCTAAATAAGTTCTTGATTGTCAACAGCTATGTGAAAAAAAGTTCTCATTGTGGAACTTTCATCATCCCATCATCCTCTTTTTAATAGCAAACCTTGATCTGTTTCCATTCACAGGTCTGCATCTTCAACGACTGGATTCAGCAAACCATGGCCAGCTATTAAGTCCGATCCTTCAACTTCTTTCCGACTCTGCTGCAATTCTTCTATCATTTTAACTCCATTGTTGTTGTCGAGTTCTAAACAACTTGCAGTCAGAAGCCACCTAAATCAATAAAGTTATTCACCTTGACTTCCATTTTTTTTACCTTCTGTTTTCCTACAAAACTGTTTTTTTGATATTTAAAATAGTAAAACAAACATTTTACAATCATATCCTGGAATTTAGGAAGTAGGAGAAAGGCAGTTACTTTGTACATAAATCATCTGAACTGCTGTTACCACTGTCGCAAGACATCATCATCAGTCACTCTTACTGTGTAACTTTACACGTGGCCAGAGTTCAGAATTAAGACAGAAACCAGCTGTAGTGCATGTACATTCTAGCGAGCACTGCACAGTAATTTATAACAATAACATCTTATTTACAACAGTAAACCTACTATTAAACATATTCCTAAGACCTAAACAGCACCTTTTCAAAGCTAGGTTAAGAAACTTTATGCAAAAGTATCCCTGCATTAATTCAATTGTTATCTGCTGAAGTAATTATCCATGTGAGGGATAAATCAATATAATCCCTAACCCTATGGTGTCAGAATGTGTGATTTCTGGCTTTTAAAAAATGTTTCCACTGTACTTTATTTGGACATCACACAGTACACGACATGATTATAAGTCAAAAAGAAATATATATAGTCATACTGCCTGTTTTCTAGATAACTTTGATGTATTTTTTTTTCAGGATATATTTTCATCTTTAAAATGATAACAAATTATTTTAGTAAGAACCTTTAAAAAAAAACTAAATTATGTTTGCAAACATAATTTTTGACCCCTATGAAAAGGCCATCGAGGGAACAGTTCACCCTGCCCGGGATAGGGTTATCGGGGCCCCGCCATGGGGCCAGCCCCGGGGAGGGTGTCTGAAGGCGAGCGTCTGGTGGCCGGGCCCTAGTCCATGGGGCCCGGCCAGGCACAGCTCGAAAGAGGGACATGGGCCCATCTTCCTGCCGGCTCACCACCCGCATGAGGCACTGTAGGGGTTGGGTGCAATGTGAGTCGGGCGGCGGCCAGGAGCGGAGGCCTTGGCGGACCGATCCCCGGCTACCAAGACTGGCAATTGGGACATGGGATGTGACCTCTCTGGTGGGGAAGAAGCCTGACCTAGTGCGTGAGGTTGAGAGGTACCCGCTCGATATAGTCGGGCTCACCTCAACGCATGGCCTGGGCTCTGGAACCAGTCTCCTGGAGAGGGGCTGGACTCTGTCTCAGTCTGGAGTTGCCCCTGGTGAGAGGCGTTGGGCTGGGGTGGATATGTTGTTATCCCCTTGGCTTGCTGCTAGTATATTGGGGTTTCTCCCAGTGTACAAGAGGGTTTGTTCCCTTCGCCTTCGGGTCAGGGAATGGGTCCAGACTGTGGTCTGTGCTTGTGTGCCGAGTTCAGCGTACCCAGCTTTCTTGTAGTCCCTGAGTGGGGCCTCCTGGGGACTCTTTTGTCCTACTGGGAGACTTCAGTGCTCATGTGGGTAACGACAGCGAGATCTGGAAGGGCGTGATTGGGAGGAACGGCCTCCCGGATCTGATCCCGAGCGGTGTTTTGTTATTGGACCACAGTTTGGCCATAACGAACACCTTGTTCGAACATAAGAGTGTCCATAAGTGCACGTGGCACCAGAACACTTTAGGCCACAGGTCGTGATCGATTTTGTAATCGTATCACCAGACCTGAGGCCATATGTTTTGGACTCTCGGGTAAAGAGAGGGGCTGAGCTGTCAACTGATCACCACTTGGTGGTGAGTTGGATCAGGTGGCGAGGGAGGATGCTGGACAGACCTGGCGCACCCAAACGTACAGTGAGGGTGTACTGGGAACGTCTAGCAGAGGTCCCGATCCGCAAGATCTTCAAAGCTCCTGCAGAGCTTCAACAGCATTCCAAGGGAGACTGGGGACATTGAGTCCGAATGGACCATGTTCATCACCTCCATTGCCGAAACCGCTGCACGGAGCTGCAGCCGCAAGGTAGTTGGTGCCTGTCGTGGTGGTAACCCCAGGACCAAATGGTGGACACCTGAGGTGAGGGGAGCGACCAAGGTGAAGGAGTCCTACCGTTTAAAAGCAAAAAGCAAAACAAAAAACCCCCAAAAGAACAAAAAAAGAAAAGAAAAAATTGTTAAAGTAAAAAACCAAAGAGGCCTAAAATTAAAAAAGAAAGAATACTTTATACATATAATATTCACTGTCAACTTATTTTTTTCTCATGGCAGCCTCAATGTCCATTTGTGACTTTAGTTTCTAGGTCATAGGTGCGAGAAGTACACAGCTGTGAGATACCGTCCTCTATTCATCCATTTCTCCTGCTTATCCAGTCACAAATATCTAAATATAGGAGTTATATTTACCTCTATAACCTGACCAAACACATGCACACTAATTTCTGAGAACATGAGCTAACTTTTTATTTCATGTCTATGTTTTTTTTTAACTAAAATCTAAGTGTATAAGTGTGTTTTGGTACATTGGAAAGCCACACGAGTACAATATACACATTATTAGGATTTTCTCAGATAAAACTGGAATGCTAGAATGCTCTCCAGTTATTAGTTATTAAAATTACCAGTTATTATTGTCATAATATATTTGACTGGATTGAAACAATTGATATCAAACAGTAATATATTACTCCAAGTAAATGAACAATTATATGTTAAACTATATCAAATTAAAGTTTTCCTGATATTATAAAACAAAACAATACAATAGTTTACCAGGGGGAGGGATAGCTCAGTAGGTAGAGTGGTGGCCTCATGATCATGAGGTTAGGGTTCAAATCCACTGAATCGCTACCCTGACGTACACCTGAGCAAGGTACTGTCCCTACACACTGCTCCCTGGGTGCCCAATGGCTGCCTCACTGATGAATGGGTTAAATGCGAAGAGTAATTTCCCCACGGGGATCAATAAAGTATACGTTATTGTTGTTATTATTATTAATTAAAATATAGACTGATATAGTTATACTAAAGAATAATGTATTTATGTACATAATTTATAGCAAGATTTTAAAAAGAAAGCCATTCCAATGTAAATCTGGTCTCCAACCCAACGACCCACCAAAGAGATTGGCTCCTCACTGACCAATAGCATTGCTCAGAGAGCTGGGCAGCTCTCTCCGTGGATATAAATGAGAGCTCCAGGTGAAGTCCTCTCATCTAAAGGATCACTCAGCAATCATGAGGTCTCTGGTCTTCGTTCTGCTCATTGGAGCT
>NW_024582598.1:311299-313983 GCF_018398535.1 Haplochromis burtoni
TTTAATTTGATTGAAATAATAATTTCTTGACATCCATCTTTGTTTTCTTTACTTTTATTTTCAGGGTGACTCTGGTGGTCCTGTTGTGTGCAACGGTGAGCTGCAGGGTATTGTGTCCTGGGGCTATGGATGTGCTGAGAGGGACCACCCTGGTGTCTATACCAAGGTAAAGCTAAATAAGTTCTTGATTGTCAACAGCTATCTTAAACTAAGTTCTCATTGTAGAACGTTCATCATCCCACCATCCTCTTTTTATTGGAGATTATGTATTGGAATTTCAGGAGCAGGATTCCTCCAAATATGTTCCTTCCAGCTGTCATTTATATAGCTTCCCCCAGTTCTGCAAGCTGATCATTCTCGTTTACGTGCCCCACCATCCCTCCCTCCTTGTTTTCCATTCTTTAACTTCTTCACTTTTATTTAGTGCATGGGGATCTGCTAGGCCCGGGAGCCATCGCCAGTCCACTTCGAGGCCTTCCCCAAACCGCAGCTCAATTCATGTCAAAGCATTCACTTTTACCCACTAAAACACTCTCAAACCTAAAATGAGGACTTGGGCCCAGCTAGTGAAATAACAAACATTGATCTGTTTCCTTTCACAGGTCTGCATCTTCAATGACTGGATCGAGCAAACCATGGCGAGCTATTAAGTCTGATCCTTCAATCATCACCTTACTCCACTGAATTTAGTTTTTTACCAGTTTAACTCTACTCTGTTGTAGAGTTCTGGTGCAGTCAGTTTTCATGTAAATCAATAAAAACATACAGACTGAGTTTTGTTTGTTTTGCCATTTGTTTGCCATTTATATATTTGGCAACAAATATTTTAAAAAGGACTTTATGATGATCATCATATTTACAGTGTATCAGGCAGTTCTTTACAGTACTGACCTTTAGAGAGTCAGTTTAGAGAGATACTAATGTTTACTATTGAGTTTCCTTTGATGCATTTTAGTTGTTTATTTAGTTAGTTTGATATTTAAAAGAAATTGGTCAAATTTGAATCCAAATTATTATTATTACATTATAATTACAACACCAAATCCACACTGGCATGTTGTGTAGTTTTGGACCCAAATTCATTTGAGGTAGACAGAAAAACAAAAAGCCGACCTTTTATTTGGTGATTTAAAAAGTCTAAAAGGACAGATACTGTTAGAGGCATAGAACAGAAATCCAATAGCTTGCAGAAAAATTTAGAGGAAGAATAAATGGAAGAAAGGACCATGTAGTATAGGGAATGAGGCACAGTAGAAAACAATGACGAGACAAGCAGACAAACAGGAAGTCATAACAGCCCCCCCCCCCAGGCAATACAAACAAAAAAACAATACACAAGACACTTACAGATACAAAAAACTGAGGAAGCAAGAATAATTCATTTCATTTCTTTATTTATTTCACACATGGTTCAACAGTGTTTCGAATCATTAACGTTATGACAAAAACCAAAATGAAAACGGTAACAGTAACTCAACTTGAAGCAGATAGGCTACAGCAGCAGGAAAAAAAATACTGGGTGTCACACCGGGCAGCTATTATCAGGAACCCGAGGCTACAGTGCACTCTGGCTCACCATAACTGAACACAAGACTGTAAAAATGTTGCCTGTTCTGATGAGTCGATTTCTGCAGCAAAATTGAGATTTTGAAGTCAAAATTTGGCACAAACTACATGAAAGCATGGATCCATGCTGTCTTGTATTAGAGGTTTAACCTGGTGGTGGTGTAATGGTGTGGCACACTTTGAGCCCTTTAGTGCATTTGTTACCATTAAAATCAATCTAGTCTTAGCAAGATGTAACTAATGAAGTGGCTCGAATTTTAAACTTAGGAGTCCAGAGTCAAAAACATAACCAGTCAAATGGACCATGACAGTTGAAAGGTTTCTCCCTCTTCTTCGTAAACACACAGAGGCATCTAAATGCTGATTTCACACTTTTTTCACACTTTCTTTTCACATTTTTTAAATTTGTTCTAAAACCCTCTCAGTATTTTAGTAAATACAGTATGCCAAGAACTTCATCTGCAATATAGAGTCAGATTCTCACACATCATTAAAGGATGGATGTTTGCTTTGGTTGTTGCACATTAATGATTCCATTTCATTTTCCTGCATTTGAATTGTGAATAAGTTAATTATAAATGAATATGCAAAATGATTTTTAAAAAGGACTTTGAATTTTACATTCTGCCATTAATTTACTAATCAGTCTTCGTCTCATATTCCATTTAATCTTCTCATGTCTGTCACACCACAATCCTGGAAAGAGCACTAATTTCTGTGAAGAGCACATTAGAAATATTCCTGTACAACTGTCCACTGGTTTTGGAGTGATGGTTTGTCTGATCTGACACAATCATCAACTCAGGACAAGTGAATGATGGCTGTCTATTCTCTGCTTTTGCTGACCTTTCATAGACAAATTGTGTGTGTGTGTGGATGAATTGTGTCAAACAAGCCAGTTTAAAAAGTAGAGTTAACTACAGTACTTGTTTTTTTTAACCTTCAGGTCCTTTTCTTTTGATGTTTTTAGACCATCAATAAAAACCCTTTAATAGCAGCACACGTTGCCTCAGTTCTTTAAAAATTACAAATAATTTTTATATAAAGAAAACTCTATATAGCTCTAAAATTTAGAGCTATATAAATTTTGTATTTTTGATTTCTTATGTTATATATAT
>NW_024582598.1:315290-347844 GCF_018398535.1 Haplochromis burtoni
TTTTACAGTCGCTTAGAATAACTGGTACTGCGTACTAGCTAGCATGACGGAGTTTATATACTGCTGGGCGGGTGCTATGAAGTTACTGATAGTGAATTTTATTTTATGCTTCAGGTTAGTTTCTCAAACTCCTCAAAATCTTAACAAATTGTGCCAATCCTTACATGTTGCACCAGGCTGATTTATCATCAAAAGTGGAGAAGTCTGTGACAGAGGAGACAGAAGAGCAGCAGAGAGAGATGGAGATGGAGAGATGACTTTATGTCATCCATGAGGGATGCATTTGACATATGTTTCACATATTATAGCCCAACAAGTTACTTATAGCAATTTAAATACGAGCAATCAGTTTTTGGTAAATACCAGAAATCAGTTTTTGGCACAACACCGGCTATTGCAGTTAATAATACAACAGCTTCTTGCCATTTTTTGTGTTTCTTTTTATCGCTGTGTAACTGAGTTCAATTGAAAGCCTGCATGCGCTAGTACCTCTTGCCACAAGTTCCCAGAATCCTTTGCGGTTTTACCCCTGAATGACGTCACATTTTTGGTGGGTTGGTCTCTAGTCAAAATGCCCGGGCCGATTTCCAGCCCTGTCCACTTCCCTCATTTTCGCTCTGTGTTTTTAAGTCCTCTGTCTTCCTCTGTTCTTTGTCGGGTCGTTTGTTTGTCTTATTTTCAGGTCATGTCATTTCAGGTCACGTCACAGAGTTTTTGCTCGTACTCATGCTCATGTTTAAATTTTTTCACTTTTATGTTTTGCATGTTCCTGTTCAGGTTCATGTTCTTGTCTCTTGCTGTTGTTTTATAGCTGGTTTAGTTCTTTACTAGTTTAAGTTTTAGTTTAGTTTCGCCCTTGTTTCGCTTTGCCTTGTTTCTTTTGTTTTTGGACATCAGTCTTCTGTGTCTGCTTTTCGGTCCGTAAACACACCGGCGTACCCCGCCATGACAGGATCTAGTGATGTACTGATGTACTCATCGCTTTTCTGCACCTTATATCTATGATCATTAATTGCTTTTTTCTTTCTTCTTTTTTTTAATATAGTATATAACAATTATGTAAATAAGTTTGTTTTTTATGCTGTTTAGGCAACAAATATTTGGGAGGAAAAAATGCATCCCCAAAATAAGCGGCCAGGAGGTAAAGCTTGTCCAAGCATCTGCACACTTTAACATTAACTATGACTTTTTTCAAAGGTCCATGTTTTGAAAAGAAACTTTGGAAAAATGCCTTATATCTTCAACTACAGGTCTTCATGAAATCTCCTTGTGTGTTTCTGCCACCAGATCTTGTGTTCAAGTAAACACTTCTTATAAAATTTTCGATCTTACGTGCTGCACAATAATTTTCAATATTTTGTATTTACTGTTATATTCACATAGGGGGTGGGGGAGTACAACTTCTGACAAAACCGCATCAAAAGCATGCATAAATAAGTTGAATATAAAAACTGTTTCCATTGTTTAATGAAGCAACTTTATGTGTTGAGTTTTGCATCAGTCACTCATGATTGTAAAAGGGTAGCCACACTTTGACACAATAATTACATTTTTTTAATATGAGACATTACAGAAATGTCTTATAGTAAGACATTTGCCAAAGTGGCAGTAACATTACAAATAAATACAAACATATTGATGCAGAATAGCTGATTTTATTTATTGTGCCCTCAGATTGGTTTTTCCTTGTGACTCTGTCTTAGCCTGCTGCTTTTCTTTCTGACACTACCCACAACCACCTCCGTTCTCTGTCTCCTTCAATTTCAATCTCTCTGTTTTCCCTTCTCTCGTGAAGTTCTAGAGATGACAGTCTAGCTGTATCGAGAAATAGTGTCATTGATCCAGGAAACCAGAGAGCAGACTTTGGTGTAGACACCTGGAAGGTTGGGCTCAGCACAGCCCACGCCCCAAGAGATGATTCCCTGCAGCTCCCCATTACACACCAGAGGGCCACCAGAGTCCCCCTGAGCAGGGGAGAGGAAGCGTAAGAAGAGAGCAGGGTTTGTTCATCATCTCATCTCATTAAGGTTTACTAATGAGTATACTATTCAATGGTATACTATTCAAGTAACTGGGTAAAAATACCTGACAAGCATCCTTGCCCCCTTCCAGGTATCCAGCACACATCATGCTCTCAGTAATCCTTCCAGGGTAGGAGTTCTCACAGTCGTTGTCAGACAGAATTGGGACTTCTACACAATGTAGCTCATATGAAAATTCTGCAGTTGAGAGAAAGGAGAGGGGATTGTTATCTTTACTAAAGTATTCAGAGCATCTGTGTGCATCACAACCACATCATGCTTGCATGCCAACAATAACTGGCTTCTGAAACTGGTGTAAAATAAGTGCTCTGCATTCATTTTTTAGAGTTTAGAGTCATCACATTAAGCCAAAAACAAGCTTTCTACAGAAAAGATTTCTTAATTATTGAAGGCTTTAGTTCAAATGTCTTCATATCTATGAAACGTTTTAACTATATTTTTTTAAATTTACCAAGGTTTGTGAGAAAATTCTTAATATGTTGCCAAAAGCAAGTCAATTTTTCAAAACCTTTTTTGTCAAAATCAGGTGGGCCTTACCTTGACCAGGGAATGTCTGCCCCCATCCAGATGCTGTGCACATATCCCCAGGTGTGGAACAGGCTTTGGGTAAAGCAATAGGCTTGACGTACTCGTCTACAGTAACAGGGTATTTCAGTTTCATCAGCATGATGTCATAGTCTAGGGTAAAGTAATCAAAACTCTCATGTGTGTAGATGTCGTCAATTGGCATATACTGCTCTGTGCCCTCAGTATACCAGATTGTATGTTCACCCACAATGGCAACATGGGTAGAGGGTCTGAAAAGCAAACAACAATTAAATTATTACAGTTCTCTTAGACACACATAGCAAGAATTTCAAGATACAAGAAGTCGGTACAAACATTTTCCAGCAGTGGGCAGCAGAAATGACCCACTGGTTGTTAATGAGAACACCGCCGCAAAAGTGGTAGCCCTCATTGAGGGATACTTGCCAGGGTTGAGAATGAGCTGGACACTCGTAACCCCCCACAATCTTGTCATCCAAAGGGACTGCAGCTGTAATATGAAGGAAATACAACAAAGTTCTACTCATCAAAGTTAAAAGTCTGTGTTACTCTAAAATCTTTGAGCATGATTCAAATAGTCTTTACCTGCAGTGCCCAGGATCATGAAAACAATCAGACCAATCATCTTTTAGCTTGCTCAAGAGCAGACTGGATGCGACTGACCTGTTATTCAACGTATTTATACATCAGCTTCTCTGTGACTTTCCATCCACCCCTCGCCCTGGACACCTTCATTTTTCCATCCACCTACAAACCTGCCCACTAAAGTCAACAACATATCCCTTTTAAAAAAAACACAACTTTGTCTTATTTTTGACAGTCTTATTTGCATACCTTCTATTTATGTTGGTGACAGGTGCAGAAATGATTCCCCCCCGCCACCCCCTTTTTTTTAAGCAACTATCAACTACTGTGTTTGTACATACTGCCATAATTCAGGAAAAACAAACAAACAAAAAAAAACAAACAATGTAGGACTACTTTTATTTTCTTGCTCCTGAGAGCACAGATGGTTTCTTTCTCACTTCATTTGGCTTTTATACAAACATGACCAAAAGCAGACCCAAACATTGACACATTTGAGCATTTTCTATATTTTTTAAACAGAACTATCATTCATAAAATGTTTTGACAGCAATCATGTCTGTAATAAAAGCCATTCCTCCAGCACAACTTTATATGTATTGTATTTTCTGCACAAAATAATGTTTAGAATTTTTTTTTTCTTGAAGAAAGGACAAATCTTTCACATCTGACTTTAGTATCCAGGTAACAGATGTCGACATGTACGTACAGACTAGTTTTAGCAATTAGGGGGTTAATTCATTGAAATTTATACGATAATAAAAATGCCAGCATATAATTTTTGATTTGGGGTTCCGGAGTCTTACGATTTGCTTTATAAAATATTGCACATCATTACTGTCAGTAAGAATTTACAGGAAAGCTTCCATACGAGAGTTCAGGCTGTGAATGAAATACAGACTTTCAAGCTCAAGAAGTCTAAAGGACATTGCACACACACGCACGCACGCACGCACACACACACACACGCACGCATGCACACATCAAGGCCATTCACTCAATCACGCACACGCACATACCCACCTGCAAATGACACACAAAGACCCCCACCCCCCTTCCCAAATGAAGCCAAGCAGATGCCCCACGGAATCAGCAGCAAAACTGGGATGCAGCCAGATGGGCCCGCGATCCACCAGTGGACCCCCATCCCAGGCTGTAGCTTGCCAACAATGAGTGACCTATGTGAGAAGCTTAAACAGGTGTTAAATGTGGGGAGATAAGAGATTTGGATGAACACTTAGCACCAAGCGGTAAGAACAGAATGCAGAGATACAGACGGGGTCAACATAACCAGGCAAGAGAGGAGGAGCAGGAATAGTTGGAGCACACAGACTATTGCAATATGAGTCAGAGTGTGCCTAGGTGTCTTCTGGGCATTTGCCAGACACCATGAGACTGCTGACTCTGCTGAAGGTTGCATTTGCTGGTAAAAATACAGAGATACACACATACATACAATGTACATATCTCTGTTGTAATGACACAGATTTGAAATGAAATTCACTTCAACTGTTGTGCAACAGTGGCAGTTACTCGTAAAGAGTGTGAACATCACCATACATGGCCTCACTGAACAGACTACCACATCAGTGATGGTGTGCTCATCAGCAAGCAGCGCGTGCTCTCTGTTGCCCACTGTTGGTACAAGTAAGTACTCAGTGTTGGAAACATGAGTTTGTGCATTACTTTCTTTATTAAAAAAATAGATAAACTAAATAACTACATTAAAAAGATCATGTTGGTGTATGACAAATTTTTGGATCTTAGATAATCTGTTTTAAGGATTTTGTTTTTCTTGTTTAATCTGCCTGTACAGAGAAGCTGAAGAATGACATCATCACCTGGCTCCCTCAGTGAGTGAAAGAAAGGATCGGCCCTGTCTGCGATTTACTTTTACACGACACAGTTTAATATTTCCATTCACTGATGAAATACTTCAGACAAACAGCTGAGACTTATTTTATATTTCTGTGTGTGCAGGTACGACTATCAGACTCTAGATTACGACATCACACTGGCCAAAATCTACCAGCCCTCAGAGGTGATTGAGGCTGTTGTACCGATCCCATCGCCCACGTGCTGGACAAAAAAAACTAATAAATGAAACTTCTTAGTATACACACATTTTTTGATTGGTCTGTTTGTATTTAATGGAAAAAAAAACATCAAATAAAACTTGAAGACCAAAAATGCATCAGTTACAGGTTACTGTATTTATAATCAGTTACAGATGTAAATAAAGCGCCTTCACATTATTCTGACCGCCTTTTAATGTATCACTTTATGTCTGGATAAATTCAGCATTTATCATTTCCTGTACAGTTTTGATGGTAATCCTTCTACGTCAGATATAGTAACACTTACATATAATTTTTAATATAGCTCACGTCTGAACTGCCTGAAGTCACACAAACTGTGCATGTTTCTCATGCATCTTTCCGAATTACTCTGTTCACTAGAGAATGACCTAAACAGCAATAACCTGTACATAATAATGCTCTCTCTCATTCTTAGACTGAAATGTTCCTCTGTGATGCATCTTTGCTTTTGCCCTTCCAGAGAAAGGGTCTTTCTGTGACTCTGTCTTGGAGGTACTTGATACAGCTTGCTTAGCAATATCCTGCAGCACCTTAACACTCACACATACTCAAAGACCCTTATTTGGAGTGACGGGGAGAGAGAAATAAATGTTCAACAAGTCTGGTTAAAGTACACATGCAGCATGTCTTCTGCATGTAGGTCAAATATCATATCTGAAGAAATTGTGAAACACTTTTATGTAAAACTGAATGACTGTAATGTTATTTATCTGCTGTTTTCAAAGGGTTACAACTGCTTTATCAATATAGAGGCCCTTCTCTACTCTTATAACATTTACAAGAACAAACTTATGTTATAGATTAAAGAAAGAGGTAGGGTTTTTCTATTATTTAATAAAAATCACATTGTCAATTATTAAGCCTCTCCTTAATTTCTGTTTCAGAGTGTCAGTAAATACTTTAACTCCAAAGAAGATCTAATGTGACACTATATTTAGGAATTAGTACTGAACCTACCGTGTTGCTAATGGCAGTGCAATTATCAAACAGTAGGAGGCCACAGTGGGCAATTTTTCTGTTAGTCCCAAGCACTCCACTCATTTTCAGCAGTGCAGCATGCACATGGTAGTTTGCAGCATTAAATATTATTTTTTACATTCAACAAAGGCTGATTTCTTGGATGAAATTAAGTCTATTGACTCTACGTGTTGTTTGTCACTCAGGATGACATTGTTCTCTTCATCTCTCCCTGAGCGTACTTGTCTTTTCTGAGCCCTGGTCTGCTCATCTCCTTTTCCTTATGTCTTCTCTCCATTACAGGGATGTTGGGTCCGAGCCAGGGTACTCCACCTACACACAATCAAACAGGGATTTCACGTGAAATGCACAATATTCACAAGAAGTCTAGCGGGTTAAGGTGACTTACGTTATTCATGTAAGTGTATAGAATCTCATCTCCAACTTCTGATAAAATACTAAAACAATAATACCTAAACCTAATAAATAAGAGCACCTAAGGGGAATTCAAAACAAATCAATTTCACAGTTTTGACCTGAGAAAAATGATCTCGGTGCTACCATTATTATGCTAATGTGCTGCAATGCGTCAAAAATGAAACTATTTTTAACAGTATGAGTTCAATTTCCTAATTTCCTGTCATGACAAGGTGAACATGTCTGAGATGTAGAATAAAAATCATAAAGAAAAGCAAGTAAAGCTTATTAAGCAAACAAATATATCCCATTCAAGACCTGAAGAGGCCTATTTTTCTCTGCAGTGCAGCTGTGTGTCTTTAATGTGTTTTTCATTTTTTTTAGAGAAACACCCGTAAAAAACATGTGGTTCAAAGCGTTGAATGATTTCAGTATGTTTCTAACTGTTTTCCAGTCTTGTGCATCAGGTGAAATTTCTTTAGTTCATTTTAAGATGGAAGGTCCTCTGCATGTTTGCTCACATTACTGTATGTAAATGGCCTGTATTTATATAGCGCTTTTCTAGTCCCTAAGGACCCCAAAGCACTTTACACATCCAGTCACACACACATTCACACATGATGGCAAGCTACATTGTAGCCACAGCCACCCAGACGGTATCTGAAAGAAATTTAAGAAGCACACATACAGAATAACAACATATGTAATTCACACTTCTGTATCAACTTGTTGCACATTATACTTTTTTAAACATGTTTAAGGAAGCATTATTCTTATTTCACCAATCATGCAGCAAGTATTCAGACAAGTCAAATGAGCAATACCACGCTGCACTGACAATGTTATTGAAATAGTCAGTTATAAGTATTATCAGCTCCTTACGCATGGTAAATGGCCTGTATTTATATAGCGCTTTTCTAGTCCCTAAGGACCCCAAAGCGCTTTACATATCCAGTCATCCACCCATTCACGCACACATTCACACACTGGTGATGGCAAGCTACATTGTAGCCACAGCCACCCTGGGGCGCACTGACAAAGGCGAGGCTGCCGGACACTCTGACCACCACCAGTAGGCAACGGGTGAAGGGTCTTGCCCAAGGACACAACGACCGAGAATGTCCAAGCCGGGGATTGAACCGGCAACCTTCCGATTACAAGGCGAACTCCAAACTCTTGAACTAAACTCTCATCGCCCAGCAAAAGAAGACGAAAGAAGGTTGTAACAACTATGACTTACTGTCGTCAGCTCTCTGAGAGGAGGAAGGAAAGTTTGCTTCTCTCAGGTGTTCCACGCTGTTTTACAAACACATAAACATACCAGTAAATTAACTGCTTCACATGAACCATCCTGTCATTATGACTACTAACTGCACTACATGCATAAAATTGAATAAAAAAAACAAAACTTGTTTATTGCTGTGAAATTTAAGTGGAGACAGGAGTCAATCACCTGTGAGAGAAAGGGCGTGGTCTCAGCTCACCAGCGTATTCCTCTTCACTGCCGTGTAAACCCTCCGTTCGACAACTAAATAAAGACAGAAAAATATATTTTATCACCTGAGTTGTTTTTTTTAAATTCGATAAATCATTGTGTAAATAATGTATTTTCCATTAACCTAAGCTAGTGATCCTAGATAGAACAACCATCAAGAATAACCTAACAAGCAAAAACAGAAACATTTGGATTTTTAAAAATTACCTCTCGGCTTTAATGCGTAGTTACAAAGCATAGAAACATTTTAATTATTTTAATAGTCTCAATATCTGTATAGATTCAGTAACTTGGCTTGCAGGTCGCCTAACCATTTTTAATCATTTTATGATTCCTCTAATTAAATATTGTTTGCCAAATAACAATTAAATCTTCCTTTCCAAAACAAAATGAGAAAATAACATTAAAACCGGTGTAGTTTGTAAAATTAGTTCATCAAAGCCATCAGTTGTCACAGAAGCAGCTTTTTACTTCTCTGAAAGAAGACTACCAGGTGACTATAAATAAAGCTAGAATGTCATGGATCTTAATTGAGTAGCAGGAAAATGCTCTTTCTAGCATACAAGCAGAGAACCTTGATATCACCCACAAGGTTATTAAAGTAAACTAAAATCAAACTAAGAACTAAAACTATGTGTGAAAAAACATTGTAAAACATTGTAACATTGAAAAAAAAGAAAAGAAAATTAAGGTAGAAATATAAAGGTAATATCTTTAGTTTTAGTATCTCTTAGGTTGGTAAAAATGTTATTAAAACTTGCTGGTGAGGCAATTTGCAATAAATTATTGGACATGGTTTGTAAGACTACTACTTTCCACTACTTAAAAAAAGTTTTTATTGTAATACGTATAATGATTTTCCTAAATCTTGATTTAAGATCACAATTTAGGATCATAATTTAATAATTATGAGACTAAAGACATAAAGAGACTAAAAAAAAACTAAATTAAAACTTTTAAATTAAAACATTTTTTTGTTTTCAAACAATAAAAACTCAAGTAAAACTTGACGATCCACTCTGGACAGAGATAGAAACTAACCTGAACTAAAAAAGAAATGGAATGAAAATAAAAACTAATTACAAAATACAAAACTATAACAACTCTGCTCACCTGTTTGTCTGTTTTCTGTACCTTTGCGTTTCACTGCTACTTTGAGGCTGCAGGAGAGAACAAACAGAGTGACTGTACGGGCGTCGGCTATTGCGCATATGCACACGGCAGCTGGTAAATCTTCTCATTACTTTTTTAAAAGTTTAGTCTCTTGGAGAACTGGACAAATGCAACATCTCACATTTTCAAGCTGCCATAACCAAGAAGAATATGCAACTAACCTGAATGCCAGCAAGAACTTACCGAATAAGAGTTGGAGTGTTTGGGCAGTGTCTTAATTTCAGACGTCTGAGACTGGACGGAGGGAGAGGGACAGCGTGGCATTGTATTATTTTTAGGGGGTAAAGGTGGAGCGCTAATGTGAGAGCTGGGATACTGGAAGTCCAAACTGGAAAACTGGAAAATAAATAAATAAATAAATAAATAAAAATGATAATAAAAAAAATTATCACTCAATAGAGAGAACTTCTTTTAAAGTGGCAGAAATGCGAATGAGGATGCATGGTGCACACAAGGTGCCTGGATTTTACTGTATAACAACTATTTAAACACAGAACTACAAATGTTTATTTGTATAGTCAAAAAGATGTGAAGGTGGTTTTATGAATCTATACTTGGGCGATGTTGCTTTCAAGTGACTATATATAGTATCCTATAACTAGTATTGACATTAAGCAGAAGGTACATTGCAGTCTAATGAGTTTGCATGTACTTATTTTATTAACCAAAGATTAATGACTAATTTAATTTTGTCCAAACGATGACGTCGAATGAAAACTACATGACAAAGTTGACCTGCTAGAGGCTATACATGCAAACAATTATTTTCTCTTAACCCGATGGCAGGCCATACTATGGCTGTTGATGGCAGACCAAAAACTCAATTTGCTAGCACAGCACAGCTAAAATTAAACAACATGGAACACGGAAATGTATTTACACACCTTCCTCAGGGCAGCTATTTCCTTTACCATTTCTTCAATATCCACATGATCCTCTTCGTCGTCGTCATCATCGCCCTCCTCCACCAGCACCTGATCGCTGACTGGCACGTACGGCTCCAGGAGGATGGACTCTGTTCCTCTGATGTCGCAGCGGCAGTATGGGCAGGTTTGGCCAGCTGACTTCTGCTAGATGAATATCAACAACGCATCATCGGAAGAGGAAAAGAGAACGTTCACGTGAATGTGAAGAAACACCCATTCTCTTCAGCAGATTAATATCTTTTAAATTGTACAGTATGTAGTGGAATATGTTGAACATGTCTTCAAAGACAAAGGCCTCTGGCTGTTTGAAAGATAAAGGTAGTGGAAAATACCACGTTCAACAGACCCTGTAGATTGTGGTTTTCCACCTCAACATAAAAGGGAATCGTTGTAACATTCTGCTTTTGCTTCCGCTACTATAGCACAGAGCCTTTGTGTTTTTCCAGGTTTTGATGTGACCTCGATTTGTTAATATGATTACACAGACTGCTCGCCATACTATGTTATCTATTTTTGTACGCTGGTACGTCTCTAGTTTTAACAGGGATTAATGTTTATAGGGAACCTCACTACAAAATAGTTCTTTTCATTACATTAGTTCAAACATACGTTAAATCTAACTGCCTGGAAGTCTTTTGTTGTGTCAGATGATCGTCATTAAAATCCCTACTTACAAATTTTTCACAAAAGAAATAAGACATAGATTTCACTATAGCTGTGTTTATGACTAACAGAAACACCTTTAACCTCTCATGAACAGTATGCCAAGATAATGGTTTATGCATCTTGCACACAGTTGTACAGAAGGAGCAATGCATACTCAGCAGGAGTTTTTTTTTCTAGATGTTTATCAGCAGCTAAATTATTGGGCCGTACTCCAGATATGACAGAATGAATGAGTTAGTAACATGCAACAGGACAGAAATGAGAGGATATGTAGGACATTTCCTTGAAACAGTGATGCTGTTTGCCATCTTGGAGATTACATAATCGATATGATGAGACCAAGATAAAGAGACGTCTGACTTAAAAACTTCATGTTTACGTTTCCAAACAACAAATCAATCGAGATCCTATCAATAAAAAAATTCAGGGCCACTGTAAAAGCATTCCTACTACAGAAATATGATGCATGTCTATAAATGTTCTATTTCAAACTCTTACTGAATTTAACATACACGTTCTAATATTTGGTATGCTGCTGCAATGCTGATTTTGTTTTTGGGTTATGTTCCTTACACCTTACATGTCTATGTAAAGTAAACTTACTGTTAAAAAGAAAGTTTGCTTAACCTTAATCTCATAAAACTTACAACTTTTCCGTTGTGGTGTGGCATCCATGAAGCTCTTTGAACTTTCTTTTCAAGTTAGTCTCTTTTTCTCTCTCTCCCTTTCTCCCTCTCTCTGCCTTTCTCCTTCTCTCATTACATGCGCACACTTTTTCTCATAGTGAATGTCACAGATGCAGCTTAAGGAGGATGTGAGGCTAAGCTCACACAGGAAGTCCTGAGCCAAATGTCAGGACATGTTGCTCTGCACCTTCAAAAAAACAAACAAAACACCTACTGAATAGGTGGAGGGCTTCTAGCTGGGATTGTCTGAGTAAAAGAACTAGCCAGAGACCATGAAGCTATACTTTGACAGCTCCAGCTTTAATTCTGATTGGACGTCTTCTTTGTCACTCTGTAACTCGAAAGAGGAAGCAGGAAGTTGGGGAAGCCCCCCTGGAAGAGAACAAACGAAGTGCATACAGGACATGCTGTACACATGATGACTGAATTTTCTTTGGCTGAGAAATTTCTGTCATCTAAAGAGGTCAAATGTAAAGTGTATTGAAACATCAATATCACATGATATTCTGTACATTGTCCTCAGATTTTCACGTTTATATTATAGTGAATAGGCTATGAGCTACTTTGTATTATCTCTATTATATACAAATAAATAATGGTGACATTATGAGAGGATGATTCTTGAGTGTCATGCCTCGGCTATCAAGCTATAAAATCTAATAGGTAATCTAAAAATAGCTCAACCGAGCACATATTACAGGTGCTTTATAAGCATTGGTGCACTCGATATTGCCTGAGCTCGACTATAATTTTTCATGTAAACAAAAAAAAAGGAAAAAAAGAAAAGTGGAAGAGGAAAATCACAGCCATGTAGAAGTGTGATAATTCCATATTATTTTTTGAAGATAATATATGAATACTGGGGGAAAAATAAATCAAGGTAGTTTTTCAGAGTTAAAATAACTTCTTGCCAATCCTACATTTTAATAAAGTGTTTGCATGAGAAATCTTTTTTTGCACCAACCCCAAACCACATTCAAATAACCCGCATTGTTACAGTACAGCAGGACTGCAACCAACGACCAACCCGTGGCCTAAAAAACTATATCTAGTTCAGCCAGCCCAGACTGTTTCACCCCAATGAACACACAACAACGGTTACAGTAACTGTCTGTCTCCCTTCAACGTCTCTGTATGAGCGGGATATATTTGAACATGCGTCTGTGAATTTGAATGGATTTAAATAGGTTACAGATTTGAAAACTTTGAGTCCGTGGATGAAGATTCATACCTGCCAGCCTGTGAGGCAGGTTTGGCACAGGAGATGGCCACAGGGCTGAATCCGGGTGTCTTTATCCCTCTCTGTGCATATCTTACATAGCTGGTAGGTGCTGCCGATCTCACAGTAAAGCTCATACTGTTCCTGTTTGGTGGTTGTATTTAGTCAGAGAGACAAGACAACATCTCAGGATATTATCTGTTTTGTCTTGGCAAAGGTTCAAGATGCTGCAGTTAAATAGATAATGATGTATAAATTGCAGCCACTCACTTCTGTAACTTTAACTTTTCCTCTGCTGGCTGGTTCACACAAGCTTTTCAACTCAGGGTTCACATCCCGGCCATCTGGGTACAAGTAGCTGCAGGCACAGAAAAGCACGGAGCTTAGAGAAAAAACACATAAACAAAAGAAGCAATTCAGAGAAATGTACATGTTTGTCCTAACCAGCCCTGATTGAAGCCTTGAATCAGAGCTTGGTAGAGAGGTATGTCCTCCGGGATAGTCTGGATGATGGCACCATCAAATGTCACGTGGCCAATAGCCCACTCTCCCATTTTTGTACAGCTCAGACGAAAGATATAGCTGGAAGGAAAAGGAAAACATGTAGCTCACACAGAAAATGGAAAAATAACCACATTAAGAGACATTGAGGTTTTCCAGAAATATCAGCAGAAGATTTTACACAATTTTCAAATGGTGTTAAGCAAATTAAATTCCTCTCATTCTTAGCTATAATAACAATAAAAAATTTGCACTGCATGATACTTTTGGCCATGGCTAATGTTTGTTTGCAGAAACATTTCTTGAATAAACCCCCAGAAAACTAAAGGTATAATAGTGGAGCAATAAATGAAAAGATTCTCTTATTTATATATATATTTAGAATCTTGAGACCTTTTTCATATTTTCATACTTTTTGAATATTTTCTGAGTGATGCATGAATCCTCACCTCCCAGGTCTGTGCAGGTAGTGTTCCAGACGAGCTATAACCTGGTCATAGGTGAGGAAGGCCATGTAGCCTGGATGAGTCACGGCCAGCTGGTTCCAGTTCATTAAAAGAGTCCTCCACGGCTAAAAGAGATGAGGGAAGAGGATTTGATCTTGGATACTGCATGCCTTAATCTTTTGCACGGCCTTGTTAGTGACACTCCTCTAAAAGGGCAACTGATCTGTTTAGTGTTTGGATTTGTTCTCTTTGAACAAACATGAGCTTTAGCGGTGCTGTACAGTTTTCTTATTTCATCTATCGTGCGAAGCTACAGTAACTAGCTACTGGTAACAAACCATTCTCCGACAAGCAAAAATGCAAATAGACATATTTCCTACACCATCTGGTTCTTAATGTAACAAAACTTTCACCTTACCTGAAACAGTCGCGTGAAAACATCAAACTCAAACACAGAGATGTGATCGTTGCAAGTTAAGTCAATGGTTGACTTCAGAGCCATAGATTCCATCCCTTCCTCAAATGGATGTACATTTCTCAGCTGTTCTTTAAAGGTATTCCACTGCACTATACACCTGTCAGAACACATGCTTAACGTTTGGTAGATGTAAACATACACATAAGACGATGTCAAGAAATGTTTCAATACTAACTTGTCGCCAAATGACTCCCTCCAAAAGTCCTCAGCTGCAGATAACGCCACCCTGTATTTGTCACCCTGAAAACATCCTCCTGGATAAAAGGCCTTCAGCTCCCACAGCATGTGACTGAACAACAAAGTCAGCTTGGTCAAATTCCTCCTGAGAATGAAAGACGTCACAGACTTTAAGCTCTGGCTGCAGAAACTTTTATAGAAACATTTATAGTTTTGCTCCACAGTGTCTGAGTAATCATGCAATACAATCTTTTTCTAGGCAGAAACCCTTGTGTTTGTGAATCTCAAGTATACACAGTGTTCCTATTTAAAATGAGATTTCCTAAAGCTTTATGTAATTGCATTAAGTACAAATAGATATCTGAACTTTTAGCACTGGTGCACAAATATAGGCACTGTTATATACTACCTTTCTGTTTCAGTTGCAAGAAATACAGACACTTTCCATAGATACAAACACACAAACAGAATCAAACACACTCAACAGGTAGTCCACCTTGCAAACAGGATGCTGCCTGCTGCATGCTTGTCTGTAAATACCACAAAATGTTCCATTGGCCAGTGTGTCACTTTAGGCCAGTCTCAATAGTCTTCTCAGGCACTTCAAAGGCTTTCTATAAATATAATTGATATTTTTGATAGTTTTATTTTGATGCTACACATATTTATAACTTTTAGTTTAAGTTAACAAAAAACTTTCTCTTTTTGCTTGAAGCAACTTGGTGCAACTCTCAAATGGGAGTATATTAAAAAAATAACAACAACAACAACATGCCATAATGTGTAGTGTTAACAAGTAAGGGTCCGTCCTCCTCCATGTGTTTTATGCAGCACAACATGTATAAAAATGTGTTAAAAAGCTAGTGCATGTACTACTAATGAACTTTGAAAACACAGAAGCTACGGACATTTAGATATGCTTTCACTTTTTACATGTGGGCATCTGTACTTCTGTTTACTTTATTTACTTTACAATAAATACAATGAACAAGTAGAGGAGGGCTTTAATTTATGTTTCCATATTTATTGTCTATATTGACTAAAAAACACTACTGTCTGTTTCAGCTCTCTGTGCACTAATCCCAATCAATAATTCGAGTATTTAAACTTACTAAGGAAACTAAATTTTGTAACACAAAGTATTTCCTCTTTTCTAACACTTTTATGATGCAACTCTGGAGGCAATCATAACTGTTGAAATATTTAAAATTCTTTAGAAATCTGCTATTGTGGAAAGTGGTTATAGACTTTCCACCTCAATGAGAAAAAGAAAACCCTCTATGGTGTTAAATAGAGTACTCAAGAGTAATAGTAGAGGAGGAGGCGGGAGGAAATGTGTAAGCCACATCTCTCACTCTGGCTGGGCCTTTGTACTTAAAAATATCATTCAAAAGACAGAAACACTGCACTGAATAGAACCATAAACACATCAGCTAACATTAGGGGAAGTGCTTTAATTCCTTTTATTATGAGATATAATAATTTGCATTATAGTAATTTGGTGTCATTTGTAGCTGAACATTGTTGGCATGTTCCTCACCAGCTTGTGCGTGACCTCAAACAGTTTGATGTGAAGTTTCTTGTTACTGTTGCTTTCTTTCTTTTTTTTGCATCACGCAGCAAAACAGAATTACTTCAAGTAATCTCTGGGTCAGTAACCACCTTTGAACTCTGCCAGCACCAAACAAGATGTTCCATGGTGCAAGATTTCAGATTTAATTGACAGGTATGTAAGTGAAAGAGAGCCGCTTGCATCGAACACTATGGGAATATTTCTCCAATTTGAAACAATTCTGCATGTTAATATTTAGAATCATAATCATATAGCTATTATCAGTGTTTCTTGTTTTTTCAAAGCATACAGATTCGTGTTTAAAACCATTTGCAACACCCAAACTATGTGGTAACCACTACTTGTTTTATAATATACATCCTGCCATAATTCAGAGCAAGACTATTATAAATCTACTCCACTTCAGAAATTTGATAGTTGTGTGTAGTTCTACAAAACACTATGTGAGGCCCCTTCCTCAGTCAAAATGACAGTGCACAAATATTAAAAAAAAAAAATAGATAAATAACTGACAGACTTAAATGCATCATAAGTAAGTAGCTAGAGCTCTTTAGATATAACGTGGCTTGAGGGCAATCGTGGCTCAAGAGTTGGGAGTTCGCCTTGTAATCGGAAGGTTGCCGGTTCGAGCCCGGCTTGGACAGTCTCAGTCCTTGGGCGAGACAGTCAGTGCGCCCCAGGGTGGCTGTGGCTACAATGTAGCTTGCCATCCCCAGTGTGTGAATGGATGGATAACTGCTTGTGTAAAGCACTTTGGGGGACTTGTAAAGCGCTATATAAATACAGGCCATTTACCATGCGTAAGGAGCTGATAATACTTCAATATTGATAATATTTCAATAACATTGTCGGTATTGCTAATTTGACTTGTCTGAATACTTACTGCATGATTGGTGAAATAAGAATAATGGTTCCTTAAACATGTTTAAAAAAGTATAATGTGCAACAAGTTAATACAGAAGTGTGAACTACCTATGTTGTTATGCTAATGCTGCAGCTGTATGCGTGCTTCTTAAATTTCTTTCAGATACCCTCAAAGTTGTCAGTGTTTCGCTTATGATAATCTTCCAACCGCTGAAGCTTCCACTGTTGGTTTCTGTCGTCTCAAATAATAATTAGATCTCACTTCTGTTTTTAATTTTTAACAGGCTGAACTTTCATGTAAAGAACTGCTATTTCAGCTTCCAACAGTCAAATACTTTAAAAGCAGACTGAAAATTTGCTTATTTGTATGAGCTGTAGCAGTACAATCCAAAAAAAACGATGAGAATATAAAAGAGATTTGTTCTGATGTCTAAACCACAATATGTATAACAATTTGTGAACTTGCCACATGACTGACCATGCAGGATTTGTGGTATGAGGGCCATCTGTTGTACATGCTTGAGATTCTTGAAGATGACGACATAAAACTGTAAATATGGGTTATGTGATTTTCATATTCTACGGGAAAATCATCTTTGAAAACAGCTGCTGGCTGTGAAATTTTAGCAGAACTGAGCGTACATTGTACAGCATGCAGTGGACTCTATAGAGTTACAGCCAGCTCCCCAACTGAACCAGCAGAAGGGATAAAAATGATATTTAAACTGTAATTTTGATGTTGATATAATTATTTGTTTATTAACTTTGTCTTTTAACATGCTAAATAAAGATTTTTTCAATGTATAATATAACCGAGCTACTTCAGTTAGTAGATCACTGTCACCTCAAGCAGTTTTGTGGTTTGAACTGACTATGGTCAGGTGGAACCTTTCTGTGTCTATTTTTACTGTGCGCCCCAGTTACTTTTCACCGGTTAAAGGTTTACATGCAAGCTTAACTAATGGTGCTAAGTTGGTTGCAGGAGTGGGGGCTGCTCTCTATATTAACCCTGTGATGGAGTAGTGACCTGTCCAGGACAAAACTCCACTTATTTCGCAGTTGCTGCACAAATTTTGAGCGCTGCTTTTCAACAGCAAACCAGCCAGCGCCTTGGAATAAAGCTAAAACGTTAAAATGTAATATCAAAGCACATGAAGGTTAATGCAACTACATCCAGTCAGAACAAAAAAAAAATCATCATCAATCATTATCACCAGCTAGTTGATAAAAGATTGGACTATATTTTAGTTGGTGCTCGCCGAGAACATTGCAAATCAGCTTTTCTTTATTCAGCATTCACGCTAGCTAATAAATTTGGCAGGGCGCTAAACTTGTGACAACAGAATAGTTATTTGCTCACTCAGTTCTGAACTAACACCAGTTGCAGGTTGGTATATTCGTAGGCAAATGCGGGCAAAAAATCGTGCTCAAGGTTAGACAGTCTCTTTCTCACACTGCTCAAATTCAAAGGATGTTGTTGTTGTTTTTTCTAGTTTCCCCATATTAGCATCACAAAAGTGCAAGGTTGGCTCTTTTCCACCTTAATTATTAGTATTCCAAACAGGTGCAGGAAAATGCAGCCAACACTCCACATATAAGTAAGTCTATTAAGCTGTTCCAGAATATCCACTTGAATGAAACAGCAGACAGAAAGTTATAGTACAAACAGAAAATATAAGTACAGAGAGTAAAGTCTTATTTTATTTTGCCTCAGCTTCTATAGGTGGTTTAAAATAGTTTTTTCTTCAGTGCATTTAATTTGTTTAAGGATGAGCTTAAACCTCTATCACTGCTTTCAAGTAAGACCTTTAAATCAGGCAATTATAATGGGCTATATTTAATTTGAACTTTTTTTCCTTTAGTAATGCATAAGTGGTATAAAACCCTTGGTCACAGGATACTGGAAGAAGAAATGGGGGAAAGTTTTGCTTTTTTCTTTTATAGTCTATTTAATATTCCTGCAGAAGTTGAGTTTAGAGAGACAAAACTCTTATGGTTTCTGTTACCTAAATTCATTCCCACAAAATTGACTAGCCACAGCACCTACATTAGATACTCTACACAAGATTTGACACTAGATCAAATGACGTAAATTGAGAGTCTTCGTATTTTACAGTTCCTTTGGTATATCAGAAAAAAAATTGGCTTGAGAACATGATCTGGTTGAGAGTGAAGGAATCGTAGTCTAATCTGGCAATAATAATATCAGATGGATGTTCACTCATTTTGCTTTTTATAATTTTCTGTCCAGTTTCTTTTATTAGCATCTGGTTAAAAACACATTGTATTTGCTTCGATTAGGAAAGCTTGGGTATTTGCGTTACTTGGATCGGCATGGCCGATTTCATTTGTGGCACCAAAAGAAATGGAAAGTCTGGAAAATTCGAATCTAAGATCTTACAGTGACTTGCAAGACAATTGGTATGAAGCGGAGATGTCAAACTCATGGTCAGTGGCCACATACAGACTGATTTAATCTCATTTTGGTCAACTGTTGCACAATACCAGATTAACTAAGACCTCAGACCTCTTTTAGTCTTAAAGAAATAGAGGTACATTTTAACAGTATTTAAACTTCAAGCTTAAAAGTCGTTTATGACTCCATTATATTTCATACAGGAATATGCCACAAAAATGTCTTGTTTCCCAAATCTGACAGAAGTTCTAAAACCTTCTTAGATAATTAAATAATTTCATTTTTTAACAATTTTACGCAAAGAAAAGTTAACCCAATTCATCTCTGTCAGCTGAATGGCTTTCATCATCACTTTTGGCATTAAGTATCTGCCTACAGTAAAGCTTGATATTCCAGGTCTGACAGCCATGGATTACTGCAAAACACTACAAAGCAGTGATTAGAAGTGGTAAATTAAAATAACACAAGTCCATAATGATGACAAGCACGTATATTTACATAGCAATAAATTATCCAACAGAACTTTCTATTGTCCCTGCCACACTAACAGACTGGTTCCTGCAAGAAACTATGAAAAATTGCAAACAAAGTGGACAAATTCTTGGGTGGGAAGCATTTTGATAATTAAAAACATCACATAGGTACATATAAAGGTATGACTGGCATCATAAATGACCACTACCTCAAGATTATTTAAATAATAAAACAAATATCCGAGCTGTATTGTGAAAAATAAGTGCTGTTGGTCAGTTTTTCCATATTCAGTCAGGCTGCCATCGTTACAGTTAGTAATGCATAGCCACGGCTCCTTAGCTTAACCATCCCTATAATCGAGGCGTCGTGGTAGGCCGGGCTTTTGAGAAGTCTGACAATGCTTCACACCTCATTCGGACAAAGGCCAACATTTCAGACAATCACCTTTATAACATGTTCAGTTCTTAACAACTTGATACACAATGCTTCCAAAATTCGGTCAGAAACTGATTTCCTACTTCTGTACATGTGCTGCTGTTAAGGAAATTTGACCTGTGAGACTTCTGGAAAGTTTAGTGAGGATTTTCTTAATTACTCTCTGAAAATCTAAAAACATATTTTTGGGGCCAAAGAAACAGAAATTTAATTTGGCAGATTAACCTGTTAATCTTGCGCCCCCCCCCCCCCCCCCAAAAAAAAAGAAATAACGAAAGAAAATTTATTATTATTTGCGATGACTTCACATGTCTTGTCACTTGTCTGAACAAGGCCAAAATACTGAAAAAAAGTGCATGCTTTCACATATAAGAGACTGGAACTAGGATGAGTTTGCATTTTTGGTTAAACTGATGAAAAACATAAATGTAATCTAAACAAATGCTAATTTTACAAATGTCACAATGTTCTGTTATAGTAAAAATGTAATAATGAATATGTTACACAGAGTTTTCTTTTTCTTAAAAAAAAAGTTGTTCTTTGTTTTCTAAACAATTTCTTGGTCTTGAAACATTTTGGTGTTTCAAGACCAACCTTTCCCTCTTCCCCTACATGTGTATGTAGATGCCAGCCAGGGGCCCTCTCACCTGTAAGTTGAAGTCTCTTCATATATCTTCCTCCGTCCTTCTTTAAACAGCAGTAGAGCCCGCTCTGTCTTATCAAAGAGGTTTTTGATATGGATCCTCAGGTACTCTGCCTCGTCTCCGTGTGGCACCTGTCCACCTGCCTGCCTGAAGCCTTGGAAAGGCTCCCAGACCTGGATGAGCAGCACTGAGGTCTCTGACAGCAGCTGTGGTAGGTATGGCGGACTATTTCTCAGTCCAAGCCGAGGGGTACTGCACAGCTGTTGGAGTTTATCCAGTCTTCTGAGGGTCTTGCCCACGAGCCGAAGATCACCACGAGTGGGGGGCCCGGAGCTCAAATTCGGGCTCCTGGACGCGCCCAAATCTGCTGCCGCCATTGTTCTGCTAATGTGAGGTTTCAGGTGAAGTCAACCAAAAACTCAGTCTGTGAGTCTGTGAGTGTGTGTGTGTGTGTGTGTGTGTGTGTGGGGGGGGGTGTCAATAAATATCTACAGTTCTGCTGTGTCAAGAGATGTGTAATCGCAATTTTTGAATGTGTGAATATTCATAAGCAATGAAGCTAGTGGTTGGTTCAAGTTTTTGAGCGTTCACTCTGATATTTGTCTTCAGAACGATATTTGCGTGCCATCATGTTAATCTCAGAAGCATGCATCTTGTCCTCCTTAAACCGCATCCATTGTTGAGCCATAACAATCCAGTAGTATTACATTATCCAGCAACAGACAATAGGAGCAGTTACAATTACGTTTCATTTAAAAAGGAAAAGAAAAGTGTGCTCTTCCAGCCAATACAGCCACTTCTACTGATTTTTCGCTCACTCCTGTGTTCGTCTTTCAGAAATACAAAAATACAAGTGCTACAAAACAAATTCTACATTGTAAGTTTAACTTAATACGGGCCTTACAACACTCGAGGCCAAGAAAAGCACTAAAAATAAAACACAAAGAGGCACTGAGGCTAACACCAAGCCCTCAAAACATTTGAAACTTCTGCCATCACGCTCCCTTCTCCTCTCTCTCTCTTTCTCTCCACCCCTACACATTTATAGCAGATTTTAAGCACTGTACTCTTGCTTACCAACATCTCAGCAGCAATGCAGTCCTAGAGCTAGTGCATCTACTGTCAGCGCAGCGGAAACATGTTTTCTGTCATGGCCTGAAACATTACTGTTTCTCCTTTGTCTTGCTTGATGTCACTCTGCCCCTCGTCTTGATTGTCTTGCTGCAACCAGGAAACCAAATAGGTTTGTTTCTTTGGTCTATTGCTCAGGCAGACAAGCGGAGGGAGAGAGAGAGAGAGAAACAGAGGGAGGGAGAGAGGTGGGTGGCAGGGAGGGAGGAAGACAGAGAGGTGTGGACTCAAAACTAAACTTTTACTAAGAATGAAAGCAGACTGCAGCTAAACTAGTCACTATCCAGACAGGTATAGTAACTAATGAGCTGGACGCCTGTGAAATGAATACAAAGGTCAAAGAGCCGTCATCTTCACCTCACTGTTTTGTCTGTATAACGTTTAAATTAAATTTATTTACTCTGCAATTAGATTTTTATGTAATATTGCTGTCTGGGATGAAAATGTAAAAAACCAACTGTCCCCAAACTTTTGTATCAATTAATGTAACATAGATTAAGTTTATCATTTATTTTGGAGATCTACTGACTTTTCCTCTGGCACCACCATGAGGCAGGTGTTTGCTAGTTTTAAGATGATGCTTTAACCTTTGTCACGTATAAACACGGTGACTTCACGCAGAATTTTAACTTGTCCTTCAGGGCTATAGAATTTTTATGACAATGGCAATTTTATTTATATAGCACATTCCATTACATTTAAACTTTATAATCTTAACACCTCATCTGCTGTGCTTTTCAAAACATTTTGAAGACTTCTGGGCACTGAGTTTAGAAATTTCTTGAGTTTTGGACTCAGAATTTAGTCCAATTCTTTTTTCTTTAAAAAAAATTAGTTCTATTGTTGCCTGATATAGGTTTTCAGCTGCTGAAGAGTTTGTGGTCACACTTGATGTATTTTTTTATTTAACCATTGAGCAAATATTCTCAAGGTGAAAGATCTGGACTGCAGTCCAATTCAGCACTCGGACTCTTCTCCGATGAAGCCATGCTGTTGTAATAGCTGCAGTATGTGGTTTTGCATTGTCCTGCTCAAAAATACAAGGCCTTCCTTGAAACAGACATCATCTTTAGGGGAGCATATGTTCCTCTAAACCCTTTATATGACTTTTAGGATTCACAGTTCCTTAAAAAACATGCAAGCTGCCCATACTGTGTACACTTACACTGCATCCCTATACCATCAAAGAAGATGCTGGAAGGTCTCCCTCTTCTTTAGCCTGGAGGCCATGGCGTCTGTGATTAACAACAAGAATATAAAATTTGGACTCATATGACCATGGATCAAATTCCCACTTTTAAAATGAGTCTTGGCCCACAGGACACAACGGCGTTTCTGGAGTATGTTTAACTATAGCTTCCATTTCATTTGATAGAGCTTTAGTTGCTCTCTGAATCTTTTGATGATGTTGTGCATGTTATGTTATGTTATGTAGATCATGAGAGTTGCAAAGTATTTGCAATTTGATGTTGGAAACACATCAAATTGGATGTTGGGAAACACTGCTTTTAAATATTCCATTATCTTTTTATGCATTACTTCACCGATTTGACAGCATTTCCCAATCTTTAATTCTGAAAGACTCTCCCTCTCTAAGACGTCTCTAGCTAATCATGTAACAGATCACTTTGCTTAATTACTTTCTAGATTAATTGCTGGATGTTCTCCCTTTTTGACATTTCCCACTTTTTCAGCGGTTTGTTGCCCTGTGGCAGAATTCTTTTGACCTGTAGAGACATCAAATTTGAAATGAACACATTTAGTGGATGAAGGTGTCCAGTTTCCCAGTTTGAACATTTGTTCTATTGTGCATAAAATATTGTCTTCTAGTTTTCATTACGTTCAAATTTAAAGAATGTCACAACTTTTCTGGAATTTGTGTTGTACTTGGGGACCAAGACAGAACACATTTTTAAGGTAATTATATATAGCTATGGGAGCCAATGAAGTGTCTTCAATCCTGAGGCAATGTTATCACATTTTCATGTATCTGTGAGGATTCTGGCTACTGCATTTTTTAAGTTTGTCTTTTTTTAAATCATCTTATATCAGCACAACTCAAAACACCTCCCCGGTATTTAGTAAAACTCAACGTATACATTGTTCAAGAAAATATCATACAGTTTTTAAAAAGCAAAATTTGCTGTTTTTGTCAGTTTCTGTGGTCAGGTATTTCTTTCATACTTTGCTATCCACCTAACCACTTCATAGCAAAGAGCACTGATCTGCTAATGGCTTTTCAGGAGGCTGATAGCACAAATAATAACCATGTCAAATATACGATGTTCACAAAATGCTAAAGTTAAAAGAAAACAAACTAAACATTAGTCTGGAAAACCTCCAAATTTTTCATTTGGATTCATCACTTCTTAAAATCTGTTGCTACTAATTTTTAGTCCAGTTCATGTGCAGCCTTTTCTCCATTTTCCCCTTCATTAAGAATAAGATCTCGACAGGCACCTTTCCACCGAGAGCATTTCTGATGAGGCTTCAGTGAACAGTACTGAAAGGCCAGATGCATCTTTTAGGCTCTGTGTCAGATCCTTGTTGGATTTGTTCCTTTTTCTTAAGGACACGACTTTCATCTACTGTATATATTTTTTTCTAGGCCTGACACTTCAATCAATACATAAAAGGTGAAAATAGTCAGGTATGAAGACTGAACTGAAAATGAGTGAAAAGGCAGCCCAAGAAAAACTTTAAAAGACCAACTACAGATCAAGTCCTTCTAAAAATAATTACAACAAAGTCTGGTTCCTTGGAAGGAAAAAAAATGAAGCAAGGAGAGGTGGCTTGAGATTTTGGCACAGTATGTAAACTGTACTGGGACTCAATCCAGAATGGACAGGAGCAGATACAAATCCCCGGGTGTGAAATGTAAATGAAAAGATTTTCATTTTACATTTACTGACATATTTTCATTCTTGCTCTTTTTTGATACCGAGTCAGTATCTTGTTTAAATTACATTTCAAACAGGTATTACATATACAGTAGATACATCTAATCATGCATCGTCTAAATGAAGCCTGGCTTGAAGTATCCACAAGGGGGAGACACTAACTCAGCCTATCAGACTAAGCACATCCAGTTTTCAGCTGCCAGTGCAGTCTTTTCATTTTATTTTTATTTTTACTTTACTTACATTACTTTTCACTTAAATTCCAGTTGACTCTGCGTTAAGTGAAGAACATACATATCACATTTCAAAAATGCTTTGGTCTTTTGACTCACTAAAAGTCACATTTTCTGTAGCTGTAAATGCTGCAGTAGGTTAGTGCTCCTCCATCTGCTAGTAATAACAGGTATCAAACCCACTAATCAGGGGAACACATCAGAAGTTTGTTTAGGCCCAAATTATTTATTTGTGTTTTTGCAAGATTCAATTCATGTCTGCATTTTTTTAAAAGATTCAAGATGCACCTGTGCTCTCAGAGCACAAGGGGGCCCCATTTCAGTGTTTTGCAGCTTGTGTCCATATTTTACTTTCTATCATCTATGATTATTACTTCACCTGAAGCCTGAATGAAGTCCCTAAAATGTTAAATGAGTGTGAGAAGATGTTCTGTTGACATATATTTGCATCTTCTTAAATGTCACCAAACTTCAGTAACTTCACCAAACTTTCATCCTGCTGTAATCGATATGAAGTGCGTGTTCAGGATCAGGCCGGGTGTAAAAGAAGTAAGCATGTAATTTTCATAAAGGCTGACACTTAAATCCAGACCATAATGCTTGAATAACCCAACAGCTGCAGATCTTGTTTGTATAGTGTCAGGGCTTTTTAGGGACTTTAGCACTATACTTAACTTTCCGTTGCCCACTCCACACTTCAGTGGAAAGAGGAAAGTCCCAAATTGACCAAGGTAATCTGAACATGGCAGAGGGTGGGGTGGGATAAGATTAAAGATAAGAAGATGAGATGTGATTTTTGCATGTGTTTGCATTTTCAGGATTGCATGCAGAATTTGATATCAGGAAAGGTGGGTACCTGTAAGCGTAGGAGTAACATGAATTAACTGATGAGTCAATCTTCCTTTATCCCTAATCCCTTTGGGGATTGCTTGAATTCAGCTCTGATCTGCAGCCTGGTGATATCACCAACTCAAGGCAAGGGATAAACTAATCAAATATTTGAGACAAATGCTGACAATGTCACATTAAGCCTTATTTGAACTAAGGCAGCATTGTGGTGAAGGTGTTAGCACTCAACTCCACCATCTGGCTGGGACCCCGTGCTTGCACAGTTTCTCACAGACATGCAGTTAGTGGGGTTAGGTTAACTGGTAATTTTTAAATTGCCCCCTAGGTGTGAGTGTGAATGGTTGTCTATATCTCTGTGTTTGCTCTGCGACAGGCTGTTGAGCTGTCCAGGATGTATGCAACCTCTCATCATTAGAGGATCCTTGAAAATTTCAAAAGGGAAGTTTACCTTTCAAAATCTTTTGTCACCTCTTCCTCATGAAATGTGTTTGCTTGCTATATGGCAGAAACAGCTTAAATTACTCTAAATACAAGGTAGAAGCCATGGTCCAAGCATGTGGCTATGCTTGCACAGTGAACATATTTACAGTAACAGAAAGGAAAACACTAAATGCATTGTTGGAGTAGCTTGTTTCAGTAACCTGCTGGTTTCAGTAACTTTCTGGTAGCTGCACTACTTCTTTGCATAATGAGTTGAGTAGTTCAACTATTCCTTTGCTAGTCTTTGCTTACTGAAAACACAGAGAAATCTGGGGCATGACCTTGATATAGATCATGACATTGAACTATAAAGGTATGGCCAGCGCGTTTGTCAGGCAGGGCATCACCACAGATAGCATACAAAACGATGTCACACATTAATTTGTGGTCTGCTTTATAACTGTCACAATGTTGTTTTATTAGATGTCACAAAATTTAGAAGAGTCAAAAAGCTTGCAAGCTTGATTTTCAAACTATATAGATGCCTGGCACAGACATAGAGACCTACTTATTAGTGCTAACAAGAGGATGGATGGATAGATGGATGGATAGGACTACCCAAATTACTAGTCAGATAATTGCATTAAAAACGCTCCAAAAGCTATAGTAGGACCACAATTATGGACTTTAATTAAAATAAATTGTGCTGTTAAACTGGTTACTTTAATACTGGAGTCCATGTGGACTGACTTTCTTTAGGAGTCAGCCTGAAGTGGTCATTTGAGGAACTGCAGTTCCAATATTGCTTAATTTTCTTTAGCCCTGAAAGGTCTCATTTGGCCACCACCACATGGCTGTGCAGAGCATGCGCAGAAGAGCCCATAACTCACAGCATCAAGTAATCATGGATAGGCCTTCCAAATACACAGGTAAGTAACAAAATCTTAGGGAAGTTCATGCTTCTTTTAGAAGTTACTGCACGACTGGATGAACCTGCGTGAGCCTTCACCTGTTCTGTTCTCTGAGAGGTTGGTGTCTGACTGATTGCTATGGTTTAAGGCTCCTTGGGGCAGTATTTGTTGTGATTTGAGGATATATAGCTGAACCTGAATTGAATTATAAAAAACCCCCAAAAAAGACAGAAAGCAAAGCAATGTTCATGTAGTTCCCAGTTAATAGTGTGGCTATTCGTTTATTTACTCATGACCAGTCACTAGCAAAATAAAATATTTTGCTCTAAACTCGGCTGAGACAGCCTTAAAAAATTATTAGCATCAAGCATCAAGTCATCTTTTCCTTGACTTCGTCTTTGTAACAGAAAGGGTTGTTTTTTCATGTTTTGATAGTAGTTAGTAGTAATAGTTTCTGCAAGGTAATTTAATGAATACTTTGATTACCTTGCTAAACTGAAAGTTGCTCACAAATCAAAATTTGTATTGAATCCAAATTTAATGTTGAAACATTAAATGTGAAACAATGTTGAACTATTTTAAAAGAAAAAAGTTGTCACCTATTGATCATGTGCTGGACAGTCGATCGACAGTCGACTAGTGCCTCCGTGTTTGTTCTTCACATTGCTATTGCACAGAGTCTCTGAACAAGCAACGAGCCATGAACTTCTTGCGAAATTCGGTGTTAAATGTTTTTAACTTGCATGCAAAACAGACAGATGTCAGAAGTCGGAAATGCAAGAATGCTATGAATTCGTCGCTGTTTTCCTGCCTTTCTTAGTATAAAGTTAAGTGGTAGAATCGTTTTGTTTCGGTTTAAAGGGAAAGCACCGTGTCGCTCTGACACTTCATTAAAAGCAGATGAAAGTCGCGCAGCTGCACTCTACCTTGTCATAGGTGCACTAGGACACACATAAGTACCTTATCTCTTAGCGTTTCTTCACATGTAGACTATTTTATTTTTAATTTTTTGTGTTTTTCCCCCCACAGGTCATTGAATTCGAACGCTTATCTAAACCCCACTAGTGACTCAAAAGGAAACAGGGTGATGGTCTGATCGCTGTCCAGTTGATTTCATGGATATGGGAATTGCGCACGGTCGGTTCACTTTGCTTTGACTGATTCCAATAAACTTCTTCAGATCTCGAAGAATCTCTCCCAGTTGATGCCAAGGATCATGACCATGAACGGTACCCACAAGTCGGTTGCCCCAGTGCCGCTGGATTTGCGCACCAATGTCCGAGTGCGTGGGAACGCCGGGGGGACTCCAGCTTGTGGCTCCAGGGACGCTCGGGTAACAGGCGGTTCACCTGCACCTCCGGCGTTCACAGGGGCGGACAGTTTAGATGAAAACTGCCCCACGGTCAGAGGCGTATCGGTCTCACCAACCAGTACTTCTCGCAAGCGTCCAGCGGATAGATCTGCCTCACAGCTTCCTTTTAGGAAACGCCCGATTCCTGTCGAACCGGAGACTAAAAGACTGTCACCGTCTAAAGCAGAAAGAGAAGACCGATTTTCTCCTCCGGAAGATAAGACTTTAGCCGATCCCGTGGAAAGAGTCGGCATAGCACCAGTGACTCCCAGGCAGCTGGAAGGACAGATTCCAAATGGATACCCCATGTGCTTTTTCCCTTACGGTAAGCCCTGCTGGCCAACATTAAGTCTAATACTGCAGTATGTTGTGCAACAGCTTTATTATTTTGTTTTGTTTTTAAATATTGTAAGTGTTTAAACCCCAAAGTAAGAATTGGACCATGAGACTATGAGACCATGAGATGTCTGTAAAATTACCATCTGAAGTTTTGATTTCACTGTTCTCCAAAGAAAAACGCATTGAATATTTGTTTGGTTTAACCAATAATACGTGAAATAGCAGCCTGTGGGTAAAATGATCAGACTAGCTGACAAAATGTAGGTTTGGAGGACAGAGCAAGGCACTACATGTTGGGGCATATCATTTTTGTGGTATTACAGGGCATTACCTGCTAATGCTGTTTTGATTTTTAAAACTGTGGCAACAGACAGCTCCTCCTCCCCTTTCTTTAGTGGTTTTCTCTGCCAGTGTGACATTGTGGCAGAAAAGACAGTGAAGTCAGAGACCATAGAGAAGCTACTGCTGCTGAAAATGCCCACTAAGCTATTTTACACCTACTGTACCCCTCATTAGTGTGTTCACTGCATGAATCAAAGTAGCTCACTGGGTCAGTTTATAACTGAATACAGCACACTCATATTTACAGTATATGACTTGTAACTTATCCACTTCCTTATTACAGAAATCACTTGCTTGCCAGGAGCTTTTCTAATTATTCATTTATATCTTCATCATTTCTCTTTTCTTTCTCTCTCCCTGCAAACTTCTTTTTATTTCTCTTTCTCATTGTTTCTATTTCTCATTCTGTGTCATCCCTGCTTAGGTCATTACCCAGTGTTCTGCCTGCCTCATCTCTCAGAGCCAAATAATGTTGTGGCCCACCAAACTGAAAACGTCCTGGCTGGTATCGCTCAAGCAACAAGACAAGATGAAGATGGAGATACGTATGTTGATTATTTTCTTTTTCATTCTGATATTTGGGTGTCACTTTATGATATACAATCAATCCATCCATCCAGGTAACTGGTGTATATAGTAAACTTAAAAGATGATTCATCCACCTTGTGCATGATTGTGTCATTTGTCATTTTGAAAGTCATAACTTGGCACATTTTATGGATTTGAAAATTCAGCACAATCATTTCACTTCAAGAAATTTTCATTAGAGGGACTTCTAAGAGGATAATGGTTTGAAAATTGAGGTCTACTGTACAGTATGAGTCTGAGATTCAAGTCAATCCCAACTTCTCAGAAGTGGTGACTCATCAATTGCCAGATATGAAAGTTGCACTCAGCTTAAACTTTGTCAGAAAAAGTTTATTGTTACAAAAAAATGTAAAGTTTAAATCTGACTCATATTGTCATTTTTAAATCGTATAACATGGCCAGTGACAGTAAATAGAAGGACATATGCAACAAGTTCAGACTCATCCTCAACACCATGAACATTAAAATCACAAACTGTATGTAAAAGATGGCCATGGTATAATGATTGCAACTTTAGCTTCATGATGGTGGTCATTTGGGAGCAAAAAGTTTCTATAGATATAAAAAGGACATGGAGAGTTAACTTTACAGTGCCACTTAGCTAGCTTGGTTAGGAAAGCGTGTGGGTATATCACATACATATGGGAGTCAATATGAGTTGATTTAACTTAAAATAGCTAAGTCAACTAACATGCATGTACATGTTGGGTTCATTTTTCAGCTCCTGACCACGCCTCTTGATTCAAACATGCAAATGATAGCAAGTGATTATATTTAAGCTATAGGTTTCACACATATCCCATTATCTCAATGTGTTTTCCAGTGTATAGGTGTATGAGTACGCATCCTAATCCAGTTTCAAAACAGACGTTTTGAGTTTCACCGTAGGAAAACCATATGCAGTTAATGATGCTTTTGTTTGATTCAACTTTCCCAGTCACCCTTCGTAATGCGACGATACCCCTGAAACTAAAGCAGCTGCATGGAATTGTGCAGTCATATTATTCCTACTGTATTATATATCAAAGTGTTTTTATTAGAAAGCTTTCTAACATTAATCATGTATCACAACTTCTTACCAAAAATCGAAAGGCCCTTGTGATGAAAACGTGCAGTCTGATCATTACTATTGCTTTCACGTTTTTAAGTCTAAACTAAGTTCTCAAGGAAAACTGTTCACTTCAATAAGATGTCAGTGCAATTGATTTACGAGGAACAACCCAAACAACATTAATGTCAATGTCCTGCTGTCGAAGACAAAACTTCTGCTGTTGCACAATCTGGACGTGAGATATCAGTAGCGTTCTTTGTTTATTTGATCTCCATGACTCACCTGACTGTGCATACTGAGTAGGTACAGTCAGTCAGTGTGCCCTCCCATTATTGACTGCATTTTCACTTCATGTAAGAAAAACTGGTTCACTGCTGATAAGGACTTATTGAGATTTAACATACCTAACATATTAACCTGGAAGCTACAGGTATACTATAGATCTAGGCTGAGAGTGATTTGTTGGTATTCACATGTTGAACAATCCAGAGTCAGCTGACTGGTCCCTCGAGGCGTGAGGTGGTGGTAGTGAGAATACACAGGGCACCAGAGGAGTTTTCGAGACCACATGAATGCAAATATTAAACTTTAACGCATGGTTACTTTACTTTGTCAAAATCTACCACCCACACACTAATAAACTACAGAAATTCATACAAAGACCCAAAGAATCATGTGACCGAAAGCAAAGCATGTCCAAGAATTTATTGGCACTTTGATCATGCAGTTTCAAAAAGTATCATCATCATTTGCATTCACTCAAAAAAAACCAAACCTCATGATGACCAATATTTAGCCGAGCCACAAGTTAAGTCCCGTGGTATCTTACAGCTGCTTATTATCTCATATTTGCTTTGTAACTGCAATGACATATCCATCTTTAACAGATGGTTCCACGGAAGTAGATGAATGCATGTCTCAGATCAAAAAAAGCTTTAAAAACAAAAGTTTTTATTTTATATTCTAGTTTTGGTTTTTTTAAACCACCTTTGACATCTTAGCTGTGCTCTGATTTTATTTTATTTTTATCTCCACTTGTGCACCTCACAGTTGTACACTAAACTTGCTGTGTAGGCATAATGCAAATCAAAAGTCTGTCTCATTAGCAGAAACTCGGTGCAAGACAGATTAAGTGCAGAAACCTTACACAACACCTAGTCCCTTTGCTTTCGCAGGCATCGGTTACCTTCTTGTTGCTTTGTGGTTGTTTAAAATTTTGTGTGAATTCTTCAGAAAGAAACATTTACAGCACCCTCTCGTTTTTCACACTGTATGCATATGAGTGTGAGTGTGTGTTTGTGTGTGTGTGTATGTATGTGCGTGTATACATAATGTGTTTGATGGTGAGCATGCGCCTGCTTTTACGTCAATGGGATTTGTTCTCAGCGCCTCTGAGCCCCTTAGTTTCGGGAAAACCAGTGAGTGCTCAGTTTTAAAAAGCTGTTGTGGTTTTTCTCAGGTGTCTCTGTCTCTCTCTTTTCTTCTCTGTGTTTTTTAAATGAATGGGCTCAAAAAACCCAAACATCCGCTCTTGACTTCCTCATTTACCGCTTTCTTTCTATCAGGTTCATCTCTCTCTCTCTCTCTCTCTCTCTCTCTCTCTCTCTCTCTCTCTCTCTC